>NW_022196673.1:0-205000 GCF_008641045.1 Pistacia vera | reverse complement strand
GCTAATTACTAAAATCAAGCTTTGTTTAATTCAAGCCATGGATCAAGCTTTGCTTGATTATTGCTAACTCCACCCCTCAAGCTCAAGGTGGTAACTTAGATTCTAGTTTGAGATTGGAAACTAACTCCGTGAATCATCTTACGTGATGAGCTGATGTAATCGGTTGAAATGAGACAAAATAGTTGATCCTGAAACAGAGTCAATGTTGACAAGAAAATCAAACGATGATATGGCAAGTCAATGATGACGTGGCACCAATGACATGACATAATTCAACAATGATATGGCAAGTCAACAATGATGTGGCATCAATAACGTGGCATCGATAATGTGACAAAAGCCAACAATGACTTGGCGAGTCAACGATGACATGACAAAAGCCAACAATGGTGTGATGAGTCAATGATGGCATGACATTGATGACATCACAAAGGCCAACAATGTCCTTGCGAGTCAAAGATAACGTGGCAAAAGCCAACAATGACCTGACGAGTCAACGATTGTATGACATTGATGACATGGCACAAGCCAATAATGACCTAGCAAGTCAACGATGACGTGGCAAAAACCAATAATGGTCTAGTGAGTCAACAATGACATGACATCGATGGCGTGGCAAAAGCCAACGATAAAATTCTAGAGAAAATTTTCCTAAACATGCATATAACTATAGAAATAGCAACTCATTGTCCTAACCTAGGCTCTGATACCATGCTAGAATTCTAGAGAGAAAGGCAAATAATTCAAGAGAGAAATGTAAAAAATAAAATTGTATTTCAAGTTTGTATATTTTCCAATGTACAAGAGCTCTATTTATATTTACAATACATGCTAGAATCATGCTAATGATTTATGCTGATGGCTAAAATCAAGTTTTGCTTGATTGAAGCCATGGATCAAATTTTGCTTGATTGTGGCTAACAGGGTTGATTAATAACCTCCATTGTATTTTGAAACTATTCGTTAGCTTAATCATCTTGATTGTTTTTGGTAAGAAAAATATCACGCTTATTTTTTTCGCTTTCTAATGAATTTCATCATATCAAGCTTGCAAAAGCACTTAGGGAATCACACTATATCTAGGTAAGATCATTCATCTGAACTGAAAATCCTTATATCCTTACATTTTTTTTTTTTTTTTAGTTAGTAAAAAATGTTTAATGTGGTCTTGTAATTATAATTGTGTTGATTGATAGTTTATGACAATATTGTTGTAAGATGTTTGTGTGAATTTATACCATAAAGTTTGTTATGTTGTTACAATAAAAGAGATAATGTGCTACACATCTCGTGATCAAGAAGGAAATTCACACAGTTAGTGTGAATTTCCCAATTAATGTGGTATATCACGTAAATTGGATCGTCATATGCACATGAACTAGTTCGTGTGATCCTCATGAGGGTTGTGAAAAACGTACATCTGCAACCGGTAGCCACAACCAAAACACATAAACTTTCACAAATATATATAAAACACATTAACTTGCATTTTGATAAAGCTCTAAAACCCATAAAACCTAATCCAAACCCCTAAGGCCCTAACTTTAATCCTAAACCGTAAGATATTATACTAAATCGGATAAACAAGTATTTGCCATATTAAAAACTAACATTCTTACTCAACTCTCTAACAGTTTCCGATTGATTCAAGCAAAAAATTCATTCATCAGTTAAGTGTCACTATTAAAAACCGTCTCGCCACCAATGATTCAATAAAGATTAACTCACAACCTAATCTTACAAACTTTCTTTTATAATCTCGATGTGGTAACTAGCAATTGGTCGGTTCGTAATTGGATAGACATAACCTATTGTTGGGTCGACGGGACCCATTACAAACTGTCATGTCGGAGTTTGTGAAAGAAAGCTTGTAAGATTAGGTTGTAAGTGTAGTATTACCCCCAATAATTTGGCCAAAAACCTCAATATTTCAATAATCTAGTTATTTAAATCAACAATCTATAATCGTGATCTAGGTTGAAAACAAGATTGGATTTTCAAAAATAAAAAGTGGCTCCAAAAGTTGTTTTTTTTTTTCTCCCCCAAAACTAGAGAAAAGTGAATAAAGATTGATTTTTATATGAGGGTTAAATTGGAAAATCGCCATTTGGTGGTTATATTTGTATAGGATTGAGAGAGTTGATCAATTATTATAGCCCTATGACTAATTTAATTAATTACCCTTTATTTTATTATATAAAATTTATATGATGATTTACATCAATTCGTAAACCCTAATAATTTCTCAAATTTGAACTAATAGTCAACTTTGAACTTCTGGTCACATCTCGTTAAGTGTGATTATGTGAAATCAAAGATAGTATTTTCAAAATATACTCATTATAATATTTAAAACTATAATTATAAAGAGATTACTTTGAAAGATTTTTTTTTTTTTTAAAAGTCAATACAAAAAATAATTTAAAAAAATTTCAATGATAAAAAAAATTGACTTTGAAAGACTGATAATTTCTTGTTATCTGCAAAAATACCCCCAACAGATACGTTTATTTACCAAATTGCCACTTCATTCGACGTTTCTAGCTCCAAATCTCCGCGACAATCGGATAAAACAACAAAACTAAAAAACAAAAACAGATTTGAAGCTTTGGAGCTCTTTCCCGTTTGCGTGCGCTAGCCGACTGCTTTTGACTACAAATTTTCCTGCATTTTCTTTCACTTTCTCGTCAACTTTCTGGGAAAACCTTCCGATCAGGTAACGAATACTCACACTTCGCTTCTACTTCGTACTTTTCTCTCTTACTCTCTGTCGATACAAAACTTAAAAAAAAAAAAAAAGAAAAAAAAAAAAACAAATCAAAGGTCTCTGCCTTAAGACGCGTTTTGTAAAGAAAATTTTCCTTCGGTTTCCGAGCAACCAAACGGACAAAATGTGTCTCGCTTGGTTTATTTATTTATTTATTTTAAATCTCAACTTTGTTTACTAATATTCTCTTTTTGATTCGTGAATAGAGCTAATGTTATTGTTTTTGTGTGCATAGTTTGATTCTTTGAGATCATATTTAGGTTACCGGATGCAACATCCCGGAAACGTTAGGGGAGGTCTTGGTAACTTTGGACATCAGAGCTTTAACTTGCAATGTGACAATTTTTAACCTAAAACAAAGTCTTAAGTTGTAGCATAATATTTGATTCCTCATTGATGTGTGAAACTTAACGATTGGTTGATGTAATTGGCTTATCTAAATTTGCTATTTTCGAGCTTAATGTAAGATTTGTTGATTGTTGTGGTTTAGATAGATGAAGAATAAAGGAGATGAGAAGTTGCGTGCTAGACTCTCAAGGAAGGAGCTTCAATCTTTGTGTAAGAACTTTGGTTTGCCTGCTAATAGGTCGAGTTCAGAAATGGCTAAATCTTTGGCTTCTTTCTTTGAGGTACTTGATCAATTCTTTTAGTTTGTGTAGGTGAAACCATCAATTCGGTGCATTGTCATTGACACTGGATGCTTTATTCATTCTGTAGTGTTTTTATTTGCAATGGACTTCATGTTCATTTACAGTAAAGAGTTTTTTTTTTTTTTTAAATATTTACCAGCACACGATGGACCTTTATGTTTTTTATGCTAGGAAGTATTATTAATATTGTTTATTTAGAAAATTTACATTATGCATCGACACTAGGTGGCTCTACAAATATAGTGGTTAATTGAGTTTTTGGATGGTTTGAGTAACCTGCTATATGTGTGGATCAAGGTCAATTTCCAAGATTATGGCAAGTGGACTGTTCTATGGTTAAACTTGCGTCTGAACCTTATTATACTTGAAGTTGACTGCTTATTTGGAGCAAATTTTTCCACTTACATGAGATCACATTATCATTGATGAATTGATGACAAGGACATGGTGTTTGTTTTGGTGTAATTGGGGCTTTGGAGTTTAGAGGGTTTTGTTGATTTCAGCCTAGGTGAAGTATATTGGGTCAAATAGTTAGACAAGTTTTATTAAGATGTTTTCCCTCCATGATGAAGCCTTCTCAGAAGGAAAGTCTTGTAACATGATGAAGATGCCATTTAAGGTTTCCACATTAATTCCCAACATCTGGATGCATATCTGTAATCTTTGTTGGTAACATGAAAGAGTATGCTTCCAGATACTCATTACATTGGAGGGATGTGTAGTCTCACAATACATGTCATCTATTAATTGTCCAATGAGAATCCTCAGGGCATGCTTTTGACAGCATAGATTCTTTCACAAGTTCTAAGAATTGTGGTTAGAATGCATCAAGAGAACTACATCCAGGAGCAACTTATTTGGCTGGAGTAATCCTGTTGCCTTACAAGTTCTGTGAGACTTTTCCCCCATTGAGAACAAGCCATGTTTCTTGTTTTCAATAATATATGTCAATCTCTCTTGTTTTCAATAATATATGTCAATCTCTCTTGTTTTATGCCTTTTGCAAGTATGAAATTATTTCTTAGCACTTAGTAAAAAAAAAAAAAAATTATTTCTTAGCATTTTTCGACTGGTAGTTTGTATTCTGAAGCAACTATAATATCATTTTGTTCATAGACAATAACTTTTTAAACCACCTATTTTAATTGAGATTCAATCAAATAACAGTTTAATAGTGAGTGGGTGAACTTCATGATTTATATAAGCTAGTGCTGGTTTTGGTATAATCAGCCTGGAGGTCTGGCTTGACTTTTTTCTTTTATCTTTCTTTACATGGCTTCTAAGTTCTTACTTACATGTGCTAATGTTGATGTAACATTGGTTCGCCATCTTGTAAATCTATATTTCTTTAAATATTAAACTCACTTCGTACTTATTCTTAGTACATAGGTGCTCATTGTTTGTCCACTGTTTTGTTGTTTACTTATCATGAACTTTTCTATAACTAATTTCCTTCTGTTGACATGCTTTTTATTTCAGTTTTTAAATTAATTTATTTTCCCTTAACATGTGAAATTTAAACTTCCTTTTTCCAAGCCAATATATACACCATCTTGATGTCTGACAAATTTGCAGAAGAATACGAGTTCAATACTCTCTGGAGAAAGATTAGGTGAGATTAGAGAGGTCTCATTTCCTGCATATTGCATACCAGGACTGCTGTCTGGAGCACCGTTTAATTCTTTGGAGTATCCCAGAGAAGGTGTGTACCACTTAGCAGTTGGTTAATGAAACTGGACTTCAATTTCTTAATTTTTTTTAAAGTGCTTGAATAATGATTTGGTGCTTCTGCAGATAGCCATGAACTGCACTCCTGCTTAATAGAGGGAGGGAATAAAAGGAATTTTTCTCCAACTTTTAGAAGTAATGAATTGGGTCATTGCTCGGGGGATAAAACTTATGATGGGGTATGATACTCTTCATGGATTTATATGTTCCTGTGCATCAATTTTGTTAGCAAAAAGTCTGTTGACTCAAGATAGAACCATATAGATATCTGTTTTCTTTTTCTTCTTTTAACTTACTAGAGAGATCGCCGGAGAGGTCCATCCGTCCGTGTTTTGGCTGACTTTAATTCATGTAATGTGCTGCATTTGTTCCCCCCTCCCCCTTTTAATTTTAAAAACAAGTAGTTCTTTTCCCGGATCATACATGGTGGAGGATTTCTTGACTGCTACTTTTCACATTAAGTGAAGGCAAGATAAGAATTACTTTAAAACACAATTTTTTTTTCCTTGTAAGAAATACGGAAAGTCATCTGTACTTCTAGTGCTTTGGTTCTCATAAATTTGAAGAATGAAAATGTTATCTATATGTATCTGTTATAGCACTGGAATCTATTGTTCACCAAAAATTTTATGTGTGCGTGAATACAGGAAGGCCGTGGTTGCTCCATGTTTTGTTTCCAGGAATCATCAAACTCTCAGTTTGTTTCTCGATGGGCTAGGAATGATTTCAACAGTCAGGTGTCTCCCACAACAAATTTGTGCCAGGATTCTTCAGGTATTGCAAGAGATAACTGGGTGGAGGATATGTGCCCAATTCAACATACAAATGTAACAGATGTAAACTCTGATTCATGCCCTAAGGCAGACATTTTCCCTTCTTCTACAAACACTTTTAAAGCAGCTTCTTCATCTTCTTTTGAGTTTTATGTCCGTAATGAAGAGGGGATTAACCTTTGTGTTGACCTGAGTTCTAACCCATCAGACTGGATTCAAAAGTTGAAAAGTGAAGTTAATATTTGTGAGAACATGTGCCAGAACAAGTCTTCTAGTTTTCATCAGGAGCTTGGGCGATTTGGAGAGAGTAACAAACAGCTAAAAAATTCCTTTCTACAAAATATAGATGCTCAACAAGTCAAGGATGGCAATGTGCCATCTGTATCTTCCCCAAGTAAATTTATGAAAGAAAGTAAAAATGCAATGCTCAATATTCCTGATGGAGGTGATGGATCTTTAACATCTATTGCAATAAAACCAAACAGCAATGCTGTGGTTGTGTCCGAGCATTTACAGGAAGATAAAGGACTTGTCTCTTCTGAACCCAATTCTGATGCACGTGATGGTACTCGTTCTTGTACTGATGAAAATGGATGCTCAACAACTGTCGATTCAGATGTTAATACTCCTGGGAAAAAAATATCTAGAAATTCTTTGGTAAGTATATTAGATTGTCCAAAAAGTCGTGCCACATTGGAGCATCAGAATTCAAAGCCCAGCAGTGAAATCTGCGAGTACTCAACGGTGGAGAACAGTTGCAGCCTTGCAAATTCTCAGGTGGTAATTGCTGGTAGCTCAACTGGTGTTTCTTTGGAGATGCCGCTGTTAAAGGCTGAGATTCAGCGGAAAGATGCATCATCCATGCCTTGTAAAAATGGTGAATTCATAGATTTGGTTGATTCAATGGACAATACAGAAACAGAACAAAGTGCATTAGCCAATTCAAGTGAGCCTGATATTGACATTGGCAGGAATCATATGCCTACATCTGTTGAAGATTGGGTATGACCCTATTCTCTTCTAATCTGCAACAGTGCTTCTACCATAAGTGCATTAATTATCAGCATATTATTGCACATTGATTCAGTGAATTAAAGGACAGTAATTTAGAATTGATCATATCGCTAGATACTGCTCACAATGTTTGCATGCCTGTACTGTGGTTTCTTGTCACACACATTTCTTGCACTGATTTTATGGACATTGTGGAGAAGTTATGGGCTTGAGAACAATATTGTGGAGAAATGTGTTTTGTTATGATGTCTCATAATCTATATATCTAAGATGAGTTGAAGATTTCATGGTATTCAAGCAATAGAAAAAAAAAAAAAAAAAAAAAAAAAAAAAAAACTTGAAAGATAAGTGAAAGCTAAATATGATTTTTTGATTTACATTTGCACTGTTTTGATTGCAGAAACCACATTTGGCGACTTTTTGGGTTATTTGAAGTGAAAGGAATTGAAGAATGTTTTAAGATGCTTATGATGAGGGGTTTGATTTTTGGTTGACATCTTTGTGGGCTTCAATTTCTATGCAATCTTAGGATGCTTCTTTGTTATTTTTTATTTTTACTCATTGGAATGCTGTTTGGGTTCAATTTTGTATTCTCCTTTGTTGAACTTTATTAGAGATGTAAAATTTTGCTTTGTTGGGTTGACTTGGGGAACCTTCATTGTAACATTATTCATATTTCTTAATAAAGTTCTTTCTCTTTCTTATAGAAAATAATTAAATGAAATAATGAATGAGGAAAAAGGAAAAAAATTGGAAATCACACATTTCTGGTTGTGG
Organism: Pistacia vera; assembly: GCF_008641045.1. Lineage (NCBI taxonomy): Eukaryota > Viridiplantae > Streptophyta > Magnoliopsida > Sapindales > Anacardiaceae > Pistacia > Pistacia vera. Next base: position 197,291 of record NW_022196673.1, on the reverse strand, counting down.
TGTACTTGTTTGGAAATTTAATTTTTCAGACATATATGAGTGGTTTATTGTGTGATTTTAGTTGGACATTCTTATGATTTCCTATTATGAAAAATATTGTATGAGCTGGTTTCATAATCACCATTATTCACTCATATTGTCATATTATCATTATAATCTTAATCATCTATTAATTTTTTTATTCTGGAGTTGATGATTCATTTGTTTTCACGGAATGAAAGTGACACATTTTATGATTATATACTACCTAAGATTTATCACTCTGGGTCATTATAGAAATTCTATTTATTTCTTGAAGGAACTACATAATCCATCTTCCCAAATTTGTAAGTTTGTATGCACAACTGTGTAAGGGTTATGGTAATGTATTTTTGCTATCCACATCTACTGCTTCGTCATTTAGTTCTTTTTTGGGCAATAATTGAGTTGTTTATATGTTGATGGCTCCCAATAACTGAGTGGTTGTAGTGATGTAATTGCTTTTGTGATTCATTTTTGTTGTTTTCAGTTTCTTCTTGATTTATGTTTATTTGTGAGGCAGAACTTCATAGTATGAAATTCCCATGTTTCACAATTCTCTTATTTTGTGTGGACTTACTGATTCACAAGAATAGTATGATATATACTGCATAAGACTTATACATGGCAAACACCAGGAGACTGCTTAGGCAATTTGACTACCTTCAATGGATGCTTACTTCTTCACTAGGTTAATTTTATGAGTGGGAAATCTTTTTACTTTGAAAGCATTTTATTTTGATTATTCTCATCTCTTCATATTACGGCCTTTGCTTCTACTGGCTTGCCCAAGAAACAGGAAGCAAAAATAATTAGTGAGTCAGCTATTTTTCTGGCACAGTTTTAGGTGAATAATTAAAGATTGAAATGAGTAGTTTGTGTTATCTGTTCCCAAAATTTTGCTGCTAGGATATGTATTATGTTTATGCTTGGTATAATGCATGCACTACAAATTATGGCTATACTCTATTGTTTGCAGGAAGGGAATAAACCTGTTGATGGAGGGGAGAGCTCAGAGTAATTTTCTCTTCTCAAGGGAATTACATGTTCTTAATTTTATTTTTGTCATTCATCTTAGCATATATGTATATGCCTATTTCAGATGCTCACAAATGGATGATTCACTTGGCAAGATTTGTTTAAGGGTTCATAACTCGGGATCTAATGAAGAACATCAAAAAAAGAGGCCTCATATGGACAGTACGAGGATTTTAAGAAGTGCAAAGCGTTTTGCTGGGAAGGTCCTCCCGAGAAGGTCCACACGGCTGGTTCCTAAGGTTCTTCCTTGATACTTCCTTCTAGTCATGCAATTGCATAACATGACATCATTATGTTGATCTGCATATCCTTTTTATGAGGATCTTAAAGGTGCAAGAAACATAATCATCAAATCATGCATTAATCTTATTTAATTTCTATCCTCTATGGTCATTTGATTTTATTCATTTTCCCTGGATTGCTTTTCATTATACCCAAATTGAACAGGATGATCGCTCATTTATTTTTTCAGTGAATAAAACTGGATGCGAAGATATAAATGAGAACTAGAAAATGGGTATCTAGAGTGATTGATGTCTCTTGTTTTATCTATACGTGGAAAATTCTTGACTACTCTAAGGTGCATTAATGTTGTCTTTCTGACTGTGAAATTGTTTGAGAGCTGATGGTTTTGTTTGCAAATACAAGGACCTGGATTTTAGTGTGGTATTCTGTGTGTGACCCTTACACAATGCGCTGGTTCAACTGTTTAATTAGGCAATTTGTGCCTTGTTCTTTTCTGTGTTATTCCATTAAATTCAGGTCCATTGAATTTATAGGAGTTTGACTGGCAATGTAAACACCAATCTCCTCTAATTCCACCTCTCCCTCCTCACACCTTCAGTCTAGGGTTCTAGTGATGTTTGTTTCTTTCCTAATACCCACTGATTTTGCTTGTATCTGATGTGAAATTATGATGATATCGAACTGACCAACAAACCAAGCCACAAGATTTCACAATGGGGGAAAAGCTCAAATTAACTAGATCTACATTTTGTAGGCCTTTTATGTTTGAAATAGACCGTGAGTGGAATTTCTTTCTCCCATCTTTTCTTCAATCATTAAGTTACAGTATATCTAGTATCCTGCATGCACGTGAAACATTTGAGCCATGACCGTTTACTTGTAATTGCAATCTCACACTTCTATATTTGAAGTTTTCAATTATGTTATAGAAGAAATTAGACTGTGGTCTCGGAAACTATTTTTCTGAATAACTATATTTTCTCCAAAAACATCTTGAATTTTAATTTTTTTTCTCAGTAACTATCTTTGGCACCCTCCAGTAAGCCGATGACTATCATGCAGCGGACCACTTGTGAGTGACAACAATACATTTCATTATTTCGAAGCCTGAGTACAGATCATAGTAAGTATGAGGCTTTTCTTGATCTCACTTTCTGTAAAACATTGGTATTGTTTGATGTGAACGAAACTAATGTTTTGCGTGGTTTTTTGCATAGCATTTTAAGTGAATTTTCTGTTGTATTTAGTATTCAAATCAGTTGGTATCTCTAAAATATGGAAAATCTTTATTAACTGAATGACTTAACAATCTCAGGTCGATATATTTCAGGAATTAGATTTACGAGTCCAAGTTTTATACAACTTGTTTCTGAATGATTCCAAAGTCTTATAAATGATTAAATATCTTGGAGCTTGTCTTGTCTTCATAGTTTTGTTGCAGATATAAACTTATTCTTTGGTATCAACAAAAACATTTTTATGCTCATAAATAGAAATCCTAGTTTGTGATTCTCTTTTTAATGGTGTCAATGGCTGCAGGTTGCTACATTTTTTGAAGAACAATTAGACGTAATAAAATCTTCAGGTACTTAACACCTTAGAATTGGAATCCTCTCTCGCTACAGTCGCAAACGGCTGTAATCTGATGCAAGTAAATACATTAAATGTAAGATTTCTGTCAATATGTATGGAATTTTATGAATTGAACTTTGTAATTCTGTATATTCACCTGGATTTCATTGTTTTTCTTTCATCCGCACCTTGTTTTTGATCCTGTGAGTGTTGAGCATCAGGCTATGACCCATCAAATTTATTCATAGAAATTATTACTTAAATTCAGGCTGGATGACATTTTGACCCCAATATATTGTAGAAGGATAATTTTCCTCCCTTGGTTTCAGAAACACCCAATCTTTTCCCATTTTTCGAATTAATATACATTAAACTTATCCGTGGAAGGGCAATCTTGTCAATTCACCTCACGTATATAACATTATGCAGACAGAGAATCTATCCTAACTCACGGCGAATTGACAAGATTGTCCATTTATGGTTAAGTTTAACATCGTAATTTGAAAAATGGGGGTAAGATTGGGTATTTCCGAAACCAAGTGGGAAAATTGATAGTTTGCGGTAGATGGGGGGACAAAATGCCATTCAGCCTTTAAATTCATGTTTTCTTGTCGCGAAAGAGAGGGCAAAACAGTAATTAGAGTAACAAAGAAAATCATCTATGTAAAGGCAAATTTTTAATTGATTGATTCATTTATTATTAAAATATATGACGTAAACTGATTTGATTTTGATTTGTTAGAGGTACGAAATTTCATTAGTAAGTCATTGTAGGTTGAAATATTTGTGGACTTTAATCAAGTGGGCCTAGGGATTATGACACTACCCAGAAAAGCCTAGATCACCTATGGTTATAATTTACAAAAGCAATAATTAAATTAGGGAGCCATAATTTACAAAATCCATAGTTAAATTAGGGTTAGGTTAAGAAGTTCCTGTTTTTATTTATAATTTATAAAAATAATAATTAACTAGGGTAAAAATCAAGATCCCCCTTTTTTTTTTTTTTTTTTTTTTTTTGACACAATCTTTTAGAAGTTAAATTAATTCATTTGAGTGATTGATTATGTATATAGTTTTGACACTTCTTTTTTTTTTAGTTGTGAATTAATTCATTTGACATGTTTAAGTTAACTATTAATACTAATTTATATATATTATTTGTCTTTCAAATTAAAGAGATGCAAAAAGTTTTATGAATGTTAAAACATATTTAATATACGTCGTAAATCTTAGGTTTAATACTAATTTAAATACAATTATTTGTTTTAAAAATGAGAGAAACAATAAAGTTTATGAAATGTGTCATAACATTTTAAGTCAAGGTTAATACTAATTTTAATATATATCGTTTTTGAAAATAAAAGATACAAAAAACTTATGAAAATATGTTTTGATTAAATGTTTAAAAATAATTTTGAAAGCTGATTTACTTTTTAGCTACGAAATCAGTTTTATGAATAAATATGAAGCACATTTTCATTATTAAAAACATATAACTTATTTTGAACAATATTTGTGTTTTTTTTTATTATAATATGTTTTGATCTTTCTTTTTGTTGTTGAATAAGTTTCTATTCAATAATGATTGACGTTTTAAAAAAAATATTCCTAACAATATTATATAATAATTTTATTTTCTATATTATTGTCTTATATTTTTTCAATGAGAAATAATTAAAAAAGACAAAGATATAAAATTGAGACAGTTGTACCTCCTTAATTTCATGCCAATACTAAACTTAACAAGCAATATCACAAACTATTTGAAGATTTTCAGGATTGTGTTTTACATAACCTACCAATCAATATAAACATATTTCCAACTTGTTGGCTTATTTTTTAATTAATTATACACAATAAATAAATAAATAAAGACAAATTTTAGAGTACACAAAAAGCTAAAACTCTTGCCAATTTAATATTCTTGTTAAATATTTGACCAATAAAACCTTTTTTGTGTGTGTGTGTGTGTGTGTCGTTTAGCAATCTAATAATAAATCAACAATTTTTTTATTGCTTATAAAATTCTTTAAATTTATTTGAAAAAAAAAAAATCATGAAACAAATGATCATCTTACTCATCTTACCAACAAAAATGTAAAGTTAATATAATAATAGTTTGACTAGAAGTATTGGATAATATATTTTATTACATAATTTCCAATTAAATTAAAGTTGTTTAATAATCTTATTCTTGTGGGGCTCAAAGCCTTTGTTGGTCGGCAATATATTTATATTCTCACCTTCTCCTTGGAGTACAAGTAGTTGAATGTATGATGTGACGCATTCCTCCCAAAATGTCCTTCACATAGTTTTCTTTTTGGGGGATTGGGGTTGTTGGTCTTTAAGTCATTTTAATTTTAAGTGCCAGATTTGAGGTAAATATGCATTTTAATTTTAAAGAGCCAGATTTGAGATAAATATGAAGTCTTAGATCATGCTCGAATCTCGGCCACTCATAATCTAATTTGGTTCAATCAATCATCATCACCATTTGATTTACTAGATTGCATTTTATAAAACTCTTATTATCCTAATTTTCAGTAACTCGTCAAATACTGACTGGAAATTGAAGTACTTTTAGGTATTAACAGAATATAAATTTTGAGTGAAAATAATATTTTGAAACTTTTTAGTTAAAAGTATCATTAGGCAAACCTTAGGTGGGAAGAAGTCCTTTTCTCTATATGAAGAGATGGTTAGGACGGATCCACTTAGTGCGAGTGGGCAGGTACCCTATACGTGAATTTCAAAATGAGAAAGATGGTCCACAAGGGTAAGTTATACGGATCCTACTCTTTCATTCCTTTTTAGTCTTGCAATTTAATAATATAGATTATGATTGGCACATAGTAATGTCTAAGTAATCTTTGTCTACCCTAATTACTAATAATAGAACTTTAGCTTACAAAATATAATTAAACTACCAAACTTTGATCACACTATCAAACCTAATTAATTAATACCAAATTGCCCATGTGAATTATCTTTTTAAAAATATTTTCTCTCTTCAATTTCTCCTAGGGTCAAACCCATTTAAAAACTAATTCTATATTAATTTTAAATGTTAAAAAAAAATAATAGACAATCCATTAAACTAGTTTATTGCATAGAGCTTAATTAATTAATAACAATATCATTGTTATGAAGTATAGACCTCACTCAAATCTATGTAAATTTAATTAAAAATAAATAATAAATAAAACAAGATATGAATAATAATAGTACTCTTTATTATAAAACAAATGGTGTGGTCCCTTCTTTAGATCATGAAACCTTACTATATTAATCTCAAAAGATCAAATTTATTTATGTCAAATTAATATTAATTAATTATTTTAGTATTTTCATCTAATTGTTGTTATTGATCCAATACTGTCAAATTATTTTCATTTAAGATAAATAATAGAATTAGTAAATTATTCTTATCTTTTAAAATAAAAATAAAATAAATGTACGTAGTAAAGGCCCCCCATCAAAGACAATTACTAATAATAGAACTAAATTTATGGGATTTGTCTAAAAATTAGGTTAGTCAAATTATTATATTGTACAGTTCATACCAAATTATAACCAAAAAGGACATTTTCAGCTGAATTAAATTAATGAATTCTTTCTTTTTTTAAAAAGAAAAAAAGTGGCAATGTTAGGAAAGGGTTTGTTGAAAAAATAAATGCCACTTTCAAAACTCTTACAAATTATCCAAAACTAAATTACAGACTAAAGTACCCTATCAACACTTAGAGATATTATTTTCAAACACATTTGATAAGTTTATAGATAGAGATTTTGACAATGAGTTTTTCCCTTTTTTTTTTTTTTTTTTTTTTGTTTTAATTTCATGTTTATTCAATTCATTATTTAGTAATTTTACTAATTCAAGCATTATTGAAAATAAAATAAAAATCTAAAATCAAATGAGGCTATTTTATATTTAAACAAAAAAACCTATAATATATATATTTATTCTAGATGAGGATTTCTATAATTTTTTCTAAATTCAAACTTTTGTTACTTGACATTACTAAATATTAAAGAAATTTTTTTACAATTTTCGATAAAAAGATTTTCCGAATATTTATCTTTTCATTTTAGATGATACAAAAGCCATTTATTATATCATCTAACAAGTTTTATAATTTAAACAATTATTTATTGTCATAAATATTAGAAGATAAAATTCCAGATTGAATTATTATTGAGATAATGAAATTATCACTGAGAAAGAGTCTTTATAATATGCATGCAAAGTCGAAATAGAAGAAACAAACAAACAAATTTAATGAAAAAAGAAAAAACTTTGAACTCATGCATGGAATGAGAGAGTATGGCTAAATTTTTTCGAAAAAGGTTTGCAGTAATTGAGGCATGAAAAAGATCATCTATGCATTAACTTCGCATTTAATGTCTTCACCTGCATCTCTCCATTTTGAGATGCTCTTGTTTTATGCCTTCTTTATTGCCCCTCTTTCTTCCCTCTTCATTCCCTCCCTGCACCCCTGCAACCACCATTTTCAACCACCCTTCTTTCCCTTTTCACCTTCTCTTCTCTTCTTTTTGTTTGTTCATCTTCTTCACCTTCACCTTCACCTTCACTTTCTTTTTCTTTTTGGTTTTTGTTTCTGAGTTAACATGCATGCATGGGAAGAGGGATGAGTGAGGTTCAAGTTTAGTCTTAAGTTGAAGTGGAGTGTCAGCTTGGAGAAGAAGTCAATGAATGAAGTTCATGTTTCTTGATCCAATGTTGGAGAAAAAATAAACAAGAATGTGTTTTTAGACGAGTTTTTGAGAAAAATAGAAACTTTTGTTGGTTTTTTTTTTCTCTCTCTCTAAAAGTGTTGTTTTTATTAGACTCTGGTGACTTGAGCTTCTTTTCTGACTAAAGAAGAGGTTTTTTCGTCTGGGATTTTGGTAAGTTGCTGTGTCATTAGCTTCTGTTATGTGGTTTTTTTAATCACATGCTCTCTTCCATTGATGTTTATTAACATATAAGTTTCTGTATATAGTGTCTTCTCTCATTGTTCTCCTTTGAACTTTGAAGCTTGGGGTGCAAAATAAAAGAAAATGGAGTTTCATTCTAGTAGGTGGTTTCTCTGTAAACAAGTTTTTCTTCCGAATCTAAGCACTCAAAGACAGTAGATTTTGTTATCTGAATCCAAAACAAAGTTATGCAACTCTGGAGCTGTGTTTTCTTAATCTATTTACATTCTTGGAGGCCAATTATTTAAGTACTATAGAGTGTGGCGGGGGGATTCTTTCATATTTGAACAATTGAATTGGTTTGTGTGATGGAAATTTTAAGCTTTTTGGCAACAGATTTCCCCATCTGGGTATTCAAAAGCAGCACTTGGAGAGCTGGATTTCTTGTGCTTGTTTTGGTTTTATCAAATTTATTGTGCTTAGTTTGTGGTCTAGGCTCAATGTCTTCAATTGCCATTTCTTATGGTGAAAATGGTCCAGTTTTCTGTGGCTTGAAGGCAGATGGGTCTCATATTGTGACTTGTTATGGATCCAATTCTGCAATTATCTATGGCACTCCTTCTCATTTCCCATTTATAGGTCTAACTGCTGGTGATGGCTTTGTTTGTGGACTATTAATGGTTTCAAACCAGCCATATTGTTGGGGAAGTAGTGGCTATATCCAAATGGGAGTTCCTCAGCCTATAATCAAAGGAGCTGAATATGTAGAAATAAGTGCTGGTGATTACCATTTATGTGGTTTGAGAAAGCCCTTAACAGGAAAGTGGAGAAACCACTCATTTGTGGATTGTTGGGGCTACAACATGACTAAAAACTATGTGTTTGATGGGCAGATCCAATCAATTTCAGCTGGTTCAGAGTTCAATTGTGGCTTGTTTTCACAGAACAGGACTGTTTTCTGTTGGGGTGATGAGACTAGTAGCAGAGTGATTAGCCTAATTCCCAAAGAAATGAAGTTTCAAAAGATTGCAGCTGGTGGTTATCATGTTTGTGGGATTTTAGAAGGGGTGAATTCAAGAGCCTTTTGTTGGGGAAGAAGTTTAGACCTTGAAGAAGAAATCTCCGTGGCGTATTCAGGTCAGGGGAACGTTGACTTACCTCCAAGTGATCCAATGTTTTCCATTGTAGGAGGAAAGTTTCATGCTTGTGGAATTAAGCGCAATGATTATGGAATTATTTGTTGGGGGTTTATTATCAAACCAAGCACGCCGCCTCCAAGTGGTGTTAAGGTCTATGAGATTGCAGGTGGAAACTACTTCACTTGTGGAGTTCTTGAGGACAAGTCTTTGCTTCCAGTTTGTTGGGGAGTTGGATTTCCAGCCTCTCTCCCTTTAGCAGTCTCTCCTGGACTTTGCAAAACAACGCCTTGTGTGCCCGGTTCATATGAAGTTAGTAATGAACATGCACCTTGCAAGTCTCCCAATTCCCATGTTTGTTTGCCCTGCAGCAACAATTGCCCCGCTGAAATGTATCAGAAGGCTGAATGCACTTTGAAATTGGATAGAGTTTGCGAATACAATTGTTCGAGTTGTTCCTCAGCTGAATGCTTCTCAAATTGTTCTTCATTGCTCTACAATGGTGTTGTGGGGAAGAAGAATGAGCGGTTTTGGTCAATGCAATTGCCAGTCATTGTTGCAGAGGTCGTCTTTGCTGTGTTTCTAGTAACTGTTGTTTCTTTAACTGCTGTTTTATATGTTAGGTACAAGTTAAGGAACTGTAATTGCTCAGCAAAAGTGTCATCAAAGTCACGCAAAGTCAATGGTGTTAATGCTTCCTACCAGAAGGATAATAGCAAAATCCGACCTGACTTGGATGAGCTCAAGATAAGGAGGGCTCAGATGTTCAGTTATGAGGAACTTGAGAGAGCCACTGGAGGATTTAAGGAAGAATCTCAAGTGGGGAGGGGCAGTTTTTCTTGTGTTTATAAAGGGATACTCAAAGATGGGACAGTTGTCGCGGTTAAAAAGGCAATAATGTCTTCTGATAAACAAAAGAATTCAAAAGAATTCCACACAGAGTTAGATCTATTGTCGAGATTAAACCACGCTCATTTGCTCAATCTGCTAGGCTATTGTGAAGAGGGTGGTGAAAGGCTTTTGGTGTATGAGTTTATGGCACATGGCTCTTTGCACCAACATCTTCATGGGAAGAACAAGGCCTTAAAGGAGCAATTGGATTGGATTAGAAGGGTGACAATTGCAGTCCAAGCAGCACGAGGAATTGAATACTTGCACGGATATGCCTGCCCGCCTGTTATTCATCGCGACATCAAGTCATCGAACATCCTTATCGATGAAGAACACAATGCTCGAGTTGCTGATTTTGGTCTCTCTTTGTTGGGACCTGCAGATAGTAGTTCCCCTTTAGCTGAGCTTCCAGCTGGGACTCTTGGATATCTTGATCCTGAGTACTACAGGCTCCATTATCTTACAACCAAGTCTGATGTTTAAAGTTTTGGAGTGTTGCTTTTGGAGATCCTTAGCGGGCGAAAAGCTATCGATATGCAATATGATGAAGGCAATATAGTTGAATGGGCAGTTCCTTTGATCAAAACAGGAGATTTATCAGCAATTCTTGATCCTGTCTTGAAGCCTCCAACTGATCTTGATGCCTTGAAAAGGATTGCAAATGTGGCTTGCAAATGTGTGAGGATGANTATGTGTTTGATGGGCAGATCCAATCAATTTCAGCTGGTTCAGAGTTCAATTGTGGCTTGTTTTCACAGAACAGGACTGTTTTCTGTTGGGGTGATGAGACTAGTAGCAGAGTGATTAGCCTAATTCCCAAAGAAATGAAGTTTCAAAAGATTGCAGCTGGTGGTTATCATGTTTGTGGGATTTTAGAAGGGGTGAATTCAAGAGCCTTTTGTTGGGGAAGAAGTTTAGACCTTGAAGAAGAAATCTCCGTGGCGTATTCAGGTCAGGGGAACGTTGACTTACCTCCAAGTGATCCAATGTTTTCCATTGTAGGAGGAAAGTTTCATGCTTGTGGAATTAAGCGCAATGATTATGGAATTATTTGTTGGGGGTTTATTATCAAACCAAGCACGCCGCCTCCAAGTGGTGTTAAGGTCTATGAGATTGCAGGTGGAAACTACTTCACTTGTGGAGTTCTTGAGGACAAGTCTTTGCTTCCAGTTTGTTGGGGAGTTGGATTTCCAGCCTCTCTCCCTTTAGCAGTCTCTCCTGGACTTTGCAAAACAACGCCTTGTGTGCCCGGTTCATATGAAGTTAGTAATGAACATGCACCTTGCAAGTCTCCCAATTCCCATGTTTGTTTGCCCTGCAGCGACAATTGCCCTGCTGAAATGTATCAGAAGGCTGAATGCACTTTGAAATCGGATAGAGTTTGCGAATACAATTGTTCGAGTTGTTCCTCAGCTGAATGCTTCTCAAATTGTTCTTCATTGCTCTACAATGGTGTTGTGGGGAAGAAGAATGAGCGGTTTTGGTCAATGCAATTGCCAGTCATTGTTGCAGAGGTCGTCTTTGCTGTGTTTCTAGTAACTGTTGTTTCTTTAACTGCTGTTTTATATGTTAGGTACAAGTTAAGGAACTGTAATTGCTCAGCAAAAGTGTCATCAAAGTCACGCAAAGTCAATGGTGTTAATGCTTCCTACCAGAAGGATAATAGCAAAATCCGACCTGACTTGGATGAGCTCAAGATAAGGAGGGCTCAGATGTTCAGTTATGAGGAACTTGAGAGAGCCACTGGAGGATTTAAGGAAGAATCTCAAGTGGGGAGGGGCAGTTTTTCTTGTGTTTATAAAGGGATACTCAAAGATGGGACAGTTGTCGCGGTTAAAAAGGCAATAATGTCTTCTGATAAACAAAAGAATTCAAAAGAATTCCACACAGAGTTAGATCTATTGTCGAGATTAAACCACGCTCATTTGCTCAATCTGCTAGGCTATTGTGAAGAGGGTGGTGAAAGGCTTTTGGTGTATGAGTTCATGGCACATGGCTCTTTGCACCAACATCTTCATGGGAAGAACAAGGCCTTAAAGGAGCAATTGGATTGGATTAGAAGGGTGACAATTGCAGTCCAAGCAGCACGAGGAATTGAATACTTGCACGGATATGCCTGCCCGCCTGTTATTCATCGTGACATCAAGTCATCAAACATCCTTATTGATGAAGAACACAATGCTCGAGTTGCTGATTTTGGTCTCTCTTTGTTGGGACCTGCAGATAGTAGTTCCCCTTTAGCTGAGCTTCCAGCTGGGACTCTTGGATATCTTGATCCTGAGTACTACAGGCTCCATTATCTTACTACCAAGTCTGATGTTTACAGTTTTGGAGTGTTGCTTTTGGAGATCCTTAGCGGGCGAAAAGCTATCGATATGCAATATGATGAAGGCAATATAGTTGAATGGGCAGTTCCTTTGATCAAAACCGGAGATTTATCAGCAATTCTTGATCCTGTCTTGAAGCCTCCAACTGATCTTGATGCCTTGAAAAGGATTGCAAATGTGGCTTGCAAATGTGTGAGGATGAGAGGGAAGGAGAGGCCATCAATGGATAAGGTAACGACAGCCCTGGAACGTGCGCTCGCCCAACTGATGGGTAGCCCCTGCATTGAGCAACCAATTTTGCCAACTGAGGTGATTTTGGGGAGTAATAGATTGCACAAAAAATCATCTCAGAGGTCTTCGAATCAATCAGCCTCCGAAACTGATGCAGCCGAAGCTGAAGATCAAAGATACGAGTTTAGAGCTCCTTCATGGATAACCTTTCCAAGTGTTACATCTTCCCAGAGGCGAAAGTCATCGGTTTCAGAAGCAGATGTGGATGGGAAGAACTTGGAAGCAAGAAATATGGGCAACATGGGAAGTGTTGGAGATGGGTTGAGGAGTTTGGAGGAAGAGATTGGACCTGCTTCTCCTCAAGAGAACTTATTCTTGCAGCACAATTTCTAAAGAACTTAATTGATTTCTTGATTCATGGTGGTGGCGGCTTTGCTTCAGTTTCTGGTGGTTGATTTGGTTGGAATGTGATAAGAGAAAAAGAGTGAAAGGATGTAATTTTATGGATAACCAGTGCTACAATTGCTATTACTTCAAAGTCTTCAATACTAGCACATCTTTTTTATGTGTTAGAGCTATTCACTGCAATATCGATTTGGTAATATAATCGGACTAGAATTAACCAATAGATTGAAGTTATATGTATTTGTTTTGAAGATACCTTCAATCCGATAATATTACCAGATTGATATTATAGTATATAACCCTAGAAGCCAAGTTCCTGATATTGAATTTATTCTGCAATTGCTATATGATTAATGCAAAGAATGAAAAAAGGATTCAACTGCCAGATGAGAGTTTCACAAAGAAACAAATAAAGCAAAAATAGTTTTTTGTTTCTTTATTATGTCACAATGAATCCAACTTACAACAGTAAAAATTTATCACAAAATGCTAGAGAAACCATTCATTTACACAATTTGAAAACCCAAAACCCCAAAAGATTACAGTGCCTCCAATTCACTCATTATGGTAATTCTCTATAGACATTTACAAAATTTACAATATGTACCAGATCAGTTGATAAAAAACACCAATAACTGTAGCTGCAAAATTTTTAGGATGGAGATCTCCTTCTAAAAAATGAAATAAGCGATACTTTTGATTTCTGTGAGCCAGAGGGGCGGCATATTAACAGATTATGTGAAGCAAAACTCTGTAATCCTAGTAAAAGCAACTTCATTCTTTCTTAAGTATAGCACGGGAATGAACTGAAACTTCAATAAAAAGGGGTCTAATTCCAAAGTGAGGGATCTCTAAATTGAGTCACGATTGCCCCCGATAGAAACTTGACAACTTCTTCCCTCTTAACCACCTTCTCCTTCTTAACTTCAAGATGACGAACCTGGAAATGAATTTCAGTTACATCTAAATATGATCAGAATGGTAGATATCTTATAGATATATGTCGTCAAGGTTGATAATCAAGTAAGGGGAAACATGGGGTACAGAATTGCAAATCAAGCCATGTTAATCCGGCAAACCACTTTCTTGACTGTAGTGTTGGAGAATTGTCTTAGCTATAATATGGTACTCATAAATTTACGATGACATCTTTTCCATGGAACTACCAGGAAACTTAAGAGAATACAACATTAATAAAATTAAGAAATGGGCTCTTAGTTCAGCAATACCTTAACAAAATCTGTCTGAGATACACCTGTGTCTGTTATGATGACAAGACATTTTATATCATGCTCACTTGCATATTCATACTGCTCTGTAAGACTTGGATCTGGTACAGGGACAAACTGAGCCTGATGGAGATAATTCATCAGTAAGCAACAGGCAATTTAGGCACTTCCAAGTGACATAAATATTGCAGCTTACATTATCAGATAACTCAATTACCAACCTTGATATTCTCCTCCCATAGTTCAGCAACTAGTTCCATGCGCTCAACCAATAAACCACCTCCGCCTCTTGAACAAACAAGAAAACTGGTGCTGGTTTCAAATCTGTAACAGAAGACAGAAAGAGGATATCCAAGGCCTTAAATAACAAACTCAAACTCTAAATGGGAGGTGGAAGTAAAAAGGGATGGGAAGTCCAAGCAAACTGCACCTGAAAGGCTTAAAATCAACTTGAGAAAGCTGAATTATTGTCTCCAGTGCAACGCTGGTGCCAACAGCACCTGGAGGATTTGTTCTCTGTGCAAAATAATACATTAGCAGTGAATTAAAGGACAAAGTTGATACACTTTCCTGGATAAGAATATAAATATCAGCTTGGTCCGGTGACTTATAATTTATTTTCATTCAAGTCTGGAACTGAAAGCATGTTCTACCTTCACTAATAAAGTTGATCCACATTGGTAAGAAAATAGTCATTAGAAGAATAAGTGGCTTTATGGAAAAAATTTGATCAAATCTGTCCTCTCAAGATATACAAACAATTCATTTTAGACCTCACTAGGAGACTGCTGAATAACCACTTCACGACTTACACTTAGCGTTCAGTTTTTACCTTTCCTTGTACCAATCAGCAACAATGTCCAACGTACTTTAATTTGCCCTAATATATTACAATTTACAGTGCACTGAGCACATCAAATGTTCAAAGGCATTTCCTTAGTGCATTGGCATTCTTGTTGTGCACAGACTGCTTATACATTTATTATTATTTGTCTAAATAAATGAAAAGTAGGCAAAAGAACTCACATGTGCATAACCTATATATTCACGATCCCACATCTGATGAAGCAAATAGTCATAGCGGCCACCAACGGCAAGCAATGTACCTTCAACAAGTGATCCATGATTGTTGTCCTTCATCAGGAAAACCTGGGCAGAGAAAAGGTGCCACTGGGTTATAGAAATATATCAGCAGTATGGAATTCTTTTCTATCAATGCTTATTAGATAGGTCTACCAATCTGATTTAAGCACAAATCAGATCACTAAGAAAAACATAACAGAAACAAACATATTGCTGCCCTAATCAATCTATAACATGTCGATTAAAACAAATATTCCATGATATGAAAGCATATCAGACAATGCACAAATTCATATTCGTATGATGACTAAGAACGTATTACTGAAATTACTCAGCAACCCACTTTTACTATGAAAAGGAAATGACTAGACATGAATACCAATTTTGATCTCTGTGATTGACCTATTCAAAAGAAACTTCTTATTAAGCCAAATAGAATATTCAAAAATAAGTAACAGTTTCCAGTTTCACCATGGTTTACAAAAAGTAGACTGTCTATGAGATAATCAGAATTTATGTAGGTGTTAAGATACAATATTAATCACTTGTTTAATGTTTTTACCAAACAATTTTTGTAAGCAAATTATGAAATAAATTATTATTCCACAATCTACAACAATATAAACGAGTCCTACGCAAAATGCCAAGCAGCCCCAAGGCAGCAGCCTTATCCCAGCAATTCAGCATTCTCCAATTTTTCCCCTTTGTTTTTCTGCAGAATATATGCATTCCAGTAAAACCATAATAGTGTCTATTCACTGTCACCTGAGCTTGTGGAGTGGGAAAAAGAACAAAGCGAAAACAAGAGAACTTGCACACATGTTAAGGAGAAGATGGACCTCAACAACATAAAAATTTATGAAGGATTGTAGATGCAAGATCAAAAAAGACATTTTGCAATTTCGTTTTATGATGCAATGGTTTATTATTTTAGGAATTTATATCAAGAATTAAGAACGAATCATTACTAATTTTATCAGGTTATTGACAGTAACTTATTTTACCTGAAAGAACAAATCTCTATGATAATTCTCGGTGGGTGGCATTAGAGCATCTATATAAGCATGCTTTTCAATTCTCCACACTCTCAAGTAGCTAAAGAGGTCAGACAGCTCATCAAGCGCCTTGCGCGTAGGTTTATCTGCAGTGATATCAAAATGAATGGTATGTACAAATTTCCTCAAATAATTTGAGTAACAGAAGGACTACCAGCTGGTAAAGCACCCCTCAATCGAGGAAGAGCCTGATCTGCAGCTCCACAGAACCGTAGAGCAACAGTCTGCAACCTATTTACAACAGCTTCTGCTAAATTAAGTTCCTGAAATGAGTAAAATTTAGGAGAGATTAATTACATTTGAATTAAAATATATTAAAAACAAATGAATCTCATTCCATCTCCTTCAAAATTGAATAAAAAATCTAAATTGTGCTAGTTAATTAACCATACATGAATGCACTGACAATGAAACAAAATTTGAGTCCATTAAGAGCATAATTCATTTGCGCATATTAACGTAACTACAGGAATATGGTATCAGATGCTCATGCTGACCAAATTTTACCTCGAACTCTGGTTAGATGCTCATTTAAAAATTAAATAAAATAGATGTTCAAGTTTTCCCTCAAGTGTCATTCAAGGCATAGACAAACAATAACTTTTATAATGCTGCAGATATTGCCAAGTTTATTCAGCTCTACAAAAATTACATGGAACCAGGAAAATCAGCTGTAATGAAAGTAGTGTTAAACTAACAAACTCAAATAAATAATAGCAGTTTATCACTTGCTCCTAAAATAATTTATCAAGGTTTCAAAAGGATTTCTCAAGGCTTGTAAAAGTATGAGTAATCTGCATCATTTAATAGTAAAAGCTTTTACAAGTTTTATGCTCACCTACTTGGATCTATTAGATGAATCGGTTTTTTCCAGTTATATCTATTTGGATTCAAAATTTAGTACTTCACTTATCCCTTTCATGTCTTAGTACTATATGATTTAGCATCACCTAAGAACTACAACTGGGTCCTCCGGTGTTAGTATATTAATGAGAAATGTTACAGTATACTAAATGCAAAAGATTACACTCTTCCTCGAACCTGCAAAAGCTGGCGTCTAATTACTTTCCACTTTAACTTCCGATCAGATGATTGGGGACTCACGGAAACCATCAAGGAAAGCAGCTTCATTTGGAAACAAAGAAGAATCGGTCAGCACATACTTAACATACTCAATGACGCAATTCTTATATGTACATTAACATATATACCTCAGCTACTTTCTGTCTATGCTCAGCCTTGATTCCAGCCCACGACCAAATTGCATCCAGTAGGTCACCGTGATTGAGATGAATATCACATGACTCTGAATGAAAGAACCGAGTTACAATGTCCATTGTCACCTGCAAAATAAGTCCAAAATTAAAAAGAAAATGATGAACTTTGTTTAAGACCTTCTGACAGATATGAAACTGAAAGTTAATCATTGAAAGGTTATAGACAAACTACATCACTGCTAGCTGGTTACTTATCAATGTTTAGACAGTGTAATATCTCACTCATCAATGGAAACCACTGATGCTGGTGTGGATGGAGTATGAAAAGAATTAATTGACTATAGGTTGTTTTCTATTATTAATACAAATAAGCAATTTACATAGAGTTGCGAACAGAACTTGTACAAATCCACGGAAGAGTTGTGTCAAATCAGTCATAGAGAGAGAAATACATAATCAATCAAATATAAAAGGTTCTTGGAAACTCCTGATGCTTATTTTGAGAGTTAAAGTAAATATTAGAAAGTGAATGCAATTGACACATAAAGAACAGTATAAATGAGACAAAGAGGGCAGCACCTTGAGAATCTCTGCCTCTGTCAAAGCTGCTGCACCTCCAATAATGTCAAAATCACCCTATGGACAATTAATAATGTTATAAAGAGGGATTCAGAAAACATCAATTTTGACAAGCAAATAAACCCAAAGGCATGAAATCAATTTTAACAATTATACTCCATTTGACCCAGACAAAATTGAAGAAGAATGCCTGAAATGGAATGATCAAAGTTATACCTGAAGATAGCGATTTGGTGGTGAATGACCAATTGCTCTCCTATAAACAGATGATATTTCATACCTTTTAAATGAAGACTTCTGCAACAAGAAATTTGAAGAAAATGACATAGTTATTGATGTAGGAGAAATAGGATGGATTTTAAGATCGGTATTTTCAGAGTTTTATTACATTCATGAGTTGCTTTAGTATTTTATTTCATTGTTTCTTCATTCTCCCTAGGTTTATCTCTCAATTTTCTGTAGCTTATCTTTGTTCATCTTCTAGTTCTCTATTTTCTATCTATTATCTATCTTATTTCTTCTCCTCCTCTATCAGTTATTCATGATAAAACTTTTAATGGGTGCCTGGTCTGCAATTAACAAAAAAATGAATGTGAATGGAACACAGTAAAGTCTTTTTTAATAGAAACAGAGAATTTCATTAACAAAAGAGATCAAAAGATATACATATAGGTGAACTAGCTGTGCAGATGAGGATCCAAAGAGAAAACCAGTAACTTAATGAGTATCCAGGTGCAAAATGTGCCATTAATATAAGTGAAGTTAGATATAAAATACCTGGTTTGCAATAGCCCAACAAACGAAAGGTAGACGTAGCTCATGACAAAGTTCAAGCATATCTCCTCCATGGGTCAAAAGTTTGACAGTGTTCCTTCTCATAAAATAAATAAATAGATAAATAAAAGTAATTAGCTAGCTCTACTACTCAAGAAAACTAGTTTCACTAAGAGGGAAACCTTTTATACTGTGGACTCTCATCCAACAAATACATAGGCATTATCTCCAAACGCTTTGCACAATATTGTCTGAACACTTCCCTAGTGACCTCAACAACATAATCACGAAGTTCAGTGTCTACATCTGTGTACTGGATAGAGGAAGCATTATCTCTTGTGATCTTTAAGGTATCAGCATGTTGATGATGGTTTTTAGTGCCCAGTGTCTCTTCATCGAATATTGAACTCACAACTTTGTCATATATACTTCTGTCCTCAGAAGATTGCATCATCCGCAGAATATCTGAAGATACAAGGAAAGAATCAAGGAGGATACAAGTATATATATACTTTAAACATCCATACATTATCCATTGCAGCTAAAAATATCGGAAATCAGTTTGTTCACATAAAATGAAAGTTGATCAATGACTCAAAACTCCTTTCTCACCTTTTCTTTTAATCATTAAATTTAATAAGCCACTATAACACCTTTTTTTTTTCCCAGTTAAATTCATCGCACAGAAAATTTCAAAAACGGAAAAGTACAAGCGTGAATATTTTTGTACTATATGAGGGTCCAATAACTTACTATCTAACAACTCATATTCCATGCGTGGAGGAAATGCATTTTGTAAGAGTTCTGTGGCAGATGGACGATCAGATGGACTTGGAGACATTAAGCGCCGCAACAAGGATGCCTGTTCTGGAAATTCAGCAATCCATGCAGGAGGAAGGTCTCCTTTTAGTTTCAAATCAGATAAAACAATGTGTCTCTCCATTGCTGTTACAAAAGGATGCCAAAGCTCAAAGAACACAACTCCTAAGCTGTACATGTCAGCCTGAGACAAAGGAAGACTCCACAACAGTTATCTTATGTAGTAATCTTTTGCAAAATGAATAATATGACTAAATTGCTAGAGCACAAAAATTAAAAGGTATACCAGCTGGAAATTAGCAGAAGCAAAAGAGATCTAAACAACATTTACCTTCTCGTCAATCTTTGGCCATCCTTGCTCAATTTCAGGAGCAGTGTAAAAGTAAGTACCAACTTGGCCAGTGCCATCCATTGAAACTCCGGTAGCATCTGTTGGAAAAAACGCATCCTGATCCACCTGCTCCAGCTTCAAGAATTTGGCTGAAACATGAAAAACAAACATGAATTTACTATCCCATAGATTTATGTAAAGTATTGATGTTTCCAGTTGCTTCATTTAATATTTCAACAATGAATATAAATTGTTAAACTAGTGCATGCTGCTTTTCTTATTTTTGGCAGTCTGACTTACTTACCAGACCATTTTAATGCATTTAAAAAGCAGGTACTCATAGATATTTATAATAGTGTCATTTAGAAGCATTACTTCCATGCATAACAACACAAACAGCATTATTAGTCCACCAAATGTGAATTATTATTTCCGTTATTGATATTTTTTGGGAACCTAACGTGTATCAGTGTGGATATTGAAGGTTATCAGTAGAAAGATCAGCACTTTGAAACTTAAAAAGCTAAAAGGAAACAGAAGAATGTCATTATCTTACCGAGACCAAAATCCCCAATTTTAATATCATTCCGAGCATCAAAAAAGATATTATTGGGAGTTAGATCTCTATGAATGATTCCTTGTCCATGTATGTGCGCCAAGCCTTCTACAATTTGGCGAAACAAATGCCATGCTAATTCTTTGTCAAGATGATTATATGATTCAAACACCTGGCGAAGAGTCCTTCAAACCAATAGGAAGGACACACAGAGAGAGCACAACATGATCAACAAAACATATTGCACGAAAAAAGAAAAAAGAACAACCTATAAACTCCCTATAGCTTCATGGAGTTAAGGTGAATGGCAATGGAATAAGTATATTTACTCACAATTTCAAAGTTAAAAAGAAAAAAGCATGTGCATTTGCATGTGTTTGCATTCAAGAACTTAAAAGGTTTACGTATACTATGAAGCAAAAGATATCTTCTATAGGGAAAAAGGAAATGGAAGATATGGACAAAAGATCATATTGCATGATATATGCCCTTCACTTTGCAATGCATTAAAGGCAATTCTATTATAAAAGATACTTCTACTAGGTTCTTGATAATCATCTTTTTCATGACAAAACAATTTTCAAGTATCAAGTATTATTTAATATGAATAAAGATTCCATGCATGAAGTTTTCCAATAATCATGGCTAACGATGTGCAGCATAGTAGCATCATCAGGTAGGAAAGACTGATACCAAATACTATCAAATGCAGAGACAAGAATTTCTTAACTACACTAATATTTAGCCCAAATAAACCTAAAAACTTAATCTTATAGGATAGAATCCAACAATGTAACTTAAACTCTAACAACTCCATTCCTGTGAGAAGTTGAATTTTAATAAAATAGATGTCACATGCATTCGAGCACTAACAAAAAAAACACATGGAACCAAACACACACAAAAAA
This sequence comes from Pistacia vera, assembly GCF_008641045.1. NCBI lineage: Eukaryota > Viridiplantae > Streptophyta > Magnoliopsida > Sapindales > Anacardiaceae > Pistacia > Pistacia vera. Next base: position 175,953 of record NW_022196673.1, on the reverse strand, counting down.
GTAACTGGATCAAAACAGGGGCCTATTTAATATGCCTCACAATTTAATTAATACAAGGGGGAGGGAGAGCATAAATTTTTTTGTTCAATTTATCGATCTATACCTTGTTAAGAACATTAATCCTAAAGCTTAAACTAATAGGAAAGAGCCCAACATCGGTAGGGTTACTTTAGATTGGCCTACTTTCATTATAGAAAATCTTTGGTTGTCTTGTTTAATTTTCTTCTGTATTGCTTAACGACACCTTCTTGTAAATTTTAAATTTTCCATTTCCTTAAAAAAAAAAAAAAAAAAAAAAAAAAAAAAAAAAAAAAAATGTGAAAGGAGAGAGTCCAACGATACATTTAAACTTCAATAAACTTACATAGATTCATTCATATTTAATTCAAACCAAGGGGAAAAATAACTTACAACAAAGTTGAGAAAGAAGAATATATAGCTCAAGCCTGGAGAAAATCAAGGGGAGTTAATGTTTTACCTGGGGCAATACTCCATTTGAATATATAAATATGTTGATTCAAGTTTATTCTCTAAGCCAGGGACATCAGCAGAGCTTCCTGCTCTGTGGCTGAATGTAGAGCTCGCTGCAGTCCCTGAACCCCAATTGCTGTCCACATCAGAACCAGCAACTCCTGTTTCATACCATGCCTGGGAGTTTTTACAAACATTACAACCATGAAAGAGGTACAAATATTAATCAACCTATCTTATCGGTAGCGATAACTATACAGTTAGGATCAATGCCACTCTCCCCTATTCTCTACACAAATTATGACATAAGTCACACAACTAGTGAACGATTCAATTTTGACCTCAAATGTTTAAAGATTACATTTCATGTGTGTCATTCTCAGGTTATCATGCATGTTACACGTAATTTCAACCATTGAAGTTGCATCAATCTAATAATTCAAAAATTGTACCACAATCAGTGCTGAAAATGAGATGTCATAATGCATACACACAGACAAGCATTATGCAAGCAAACTAGAATATAGCCACTAAAAGACAAAGCATGCACACAGACAAGCATTATGCAAGCAAACTAGAATATAGCCACTAAAAGACAAAGCATGCACACAGACAAGCATTATGCAAGCAAAGTAGAATATAGCCACTAAAAGACAGAGACATGGTAATCAAAAACATGCAGATAGTGACAAAGAAAAGGTCTCACCTGATAGTAACGGACAACATGTTGATGCTGCAAACGGGAAAGTGTGGCCACTTCCCTAAGTACCTCGCCAAGTTGACACAAACAGATTTTAAAATGATGTCCAAGAAGAAAGAGTTGCAAATCAACAAAAGGAGGGGGGGAAGAAGTAAGAGTAATTCCCCTATATAACCATCTCACTAATTTTAATTCCCAAAATGTCAAGGTTTTGTTTAAAAGATAGAAGTAGCCATAAAATCATGTGGGTTAACCTAATTGCCCTCAATGAAATATAACGAGGACAAAAATAACCAAAATGCATTAGACTACTAAGTCTAGCATAGTTTAGCATTCTTTAATCAGATTGTTAAGGTTAAAGAACAAAGTCTTTGTTGTTTCATTAAGGGTATAAATGATAAGGGACATGGTTTTATGGTTATATATGCCCTTTAAATAAAAGCTTGACATTTTGGGAATTAGAATTAGTGAGATGATACTTGTCCAAACCCCAAGAAAGAAAGGAAAAGCCAAAATATTAAGCACCAATTAGGTATAACTTATCCACGGATTTTTTTTTTGTTAATGTTAGGAGCTCCATTGAATTTTTTTGTCATTCAATTGAAATTTAACGAGCTCAAAGACATGAAAAAAGTTGTCTGATGCCCATCAAAAGAAGCTCAAATTTTGGACTTTTCAAATTACCTCTCTCTTAAATTTCCCATGACACTTAGTCAGGTGGACCATGGGTTGAGCTTTCTGTCTACTACTTTCTTTGTCTTAGCAATAAATTTATACAATCTCTCCACAGAAGAGAAGAAAAAGATAAATATATATTAAACCCCAATGACTTTCCATTAGGTAAATATCATGGAAACAGGCTTAATCTATGTTACACCAAATATTGAACATGTTGCGATCCCTCAACCATCTTCAAGTAAAAATGCTAGGATTGGAGAAATCAGATCTAGACATGTAACAGCTCCAACATTCTATCTTGGAACAATCTTACATAAATCATAATGAGCTTACTCAGCACCAAAGCATGTATGAGGTAACAGTGAATATCATTAACCCATAAAATACTATGAATATCCCAAACCAAAATATTGAAGAAATGATTAGAAATCAGATAACAAATAATTATACGACCTCCTACAATGTAATAATGAGTAACAAATAAATAGAATTACCATTAAAACACTATGTCGTATGTAAATCAAGTTATGTTACAATTACTGAAACATAGTATTAGAGTTTCAGGTGAATGAAATCCAGATTTCTTTCTAAAAGAAAGTAAATTTACCTCAATATCCGGTCATTAACTTGCAAACTTTTATCCTTGAGGCGAATTTTTTTCACAGCATACTGCCTTCCATCTAGTTTATTTTTGCATAATACAACATGGCCAAAACCACCATGACCTGTTACCATTATAAAGGAAAACTCTTAAGAAGGCATAAACACAAGAAAACATCTAGCTTTCCCCCAAAAAGGTTCTAGGCTTAAGCAAGCTGGAAAAAATAAAATATATCCTCCAATCCAGGCAATGAATTTTATATAAACCCATTTAGACTCCATAACATGATTGAGAGAGAGAAGTAGTATTCAACACTTTAACGATTAAATTTATACATGAAACAGCCTTTAATTCAGAAAACTTGTTTAACTAAAAATTTCCATAAAATGTAATAGTACTATACTGCCATCTTTACTTGCAGTTTTACATCTGAACTTTTGAGAAATTTTATTATTCAAGAGAAAATACAAGTGCCAGCAGTCAGTTTATCAATAACTTCATCATCCCGGATAGTGAAATTGGATGAATTTAATCATATTAATCTATCTAATTCTTACTATTCAAAATAAATCAAAATTTGAGATGAGGCAGTACCAAGAGGTTCTAACTCCTCAAAGTCACTGAGATAGCGAGAGCTTGGGAGAGAAGTACTTTGTCCTCCAAAATCCAAAGTAGGTTTCCAAAATTGAGATACTCTGGACGAAACCTAGAAAATATTAATAAAATAAACAAAGTGAAACAATTTTTTAAATCAGTCAAGTGGCAAGAAAGAGGGTAAAAGTAAAGAAAATGAGTGACAAACCATTTGTTGATGGAAAACATGATCAAACGTTTTTTTAAAGAGTGAAGATGGTTTAGAAGCTAAATCCCGCACCCATTCTGAAAAGATCTGAACCAAACCATCAGAGAGCATAGCAGTTTAATAAAAACAAGAACAAGAATTTTTCAAATTAAACAAAAGGACCTTTATTCCCTAGAAAAGAATAGGTTAAAATACATACACCTAGATTGCACAGCTCAGTGGCTATTTGTGGCAATGCATCAGTCAATGGTCCTTTAGAAGCACAAGCAAGACGAAGAAGATGAACCTGATGAAAAATAAACCTGATAATCAGCCTATACTTTGGACTTTCTGCATGTAATAAGACAGTAACAGATCATACGAAAATTACCATTAATAGTTCTTTTTCAAGATTTTGAGACGGTTGATCTTGACCTAAGGATGCAGAAGAGAATGAGTCTGAAGTCTCACTTTCAAAACCACCACCAACTTCATCAGTTCTATTCTCCTGAATAAAAACATGCAATATTTATACAGTAGGTCAAATATTATCAACACATAAGCACTTCCAAGACATATCCATAAAACTTTGATCTATTCTCTTGGCCGGTTTACCTATTAAATTTTGTTTTTGCTAGGTTTTATGATGTACTAATCATTAAATGACAATACAGATTATTCTCTATTCACCTAATTCTTTCTCTTAACAAATTTCCTTCTCATCCAATAAAAAGATGGAGCTAATGAAACAAATCACGATCTAAAATCGGAAAATTCAAGAGTACTTAAATGGGGAAAGGATAAGTTCAAAATGCATGAGTTTATCCAAAATACGTAAAAGATATTAACTTCTTTGACAATTTTTCAAGTCTTCAGTGAATTTTGAACCTGTATGTGCCCTATACTTTTTTTCTATAGGAAACGTAGAAATGTATATTATGAAAAAACTTAGAAAGTGGATCAGAAATCCACTCCTTCAAAAGTAGCCCATCAAAAAAGGGGCTAAAGCTTTAGCTTTACAAGTAGTATCATGAGCCTTTGTGCAAAAAGAAATCCCCCACAAAAAAAAGAGACAGTATGGCATGGACAAGTCCTATAAACCAGAATTATCTTACTACACCCAAACAATTAAGATGGATAAAGAAAAAAGTGGTGTCGTCAAAGTCTTTTAATACAGAGGCCCAAAGAGATGCCAACACTTTTTTTTCCTTTTTCCCTATCTTTTTAGCAACAAAAAAGGGTATGACCTAAGACTATATATGCATTATTTATTTAAAGTGAAAAATATTGACCAAAGTGTCCTTTATAAGTGTATAAAAACAATGTATATAATTAAAATAGATCAACAATGATGCCTGCAAAATCAAACATATCCATCACAGCAATGGCAGCTAGAGCAACTATTGATTAACGAGAGAAGTTACAAAAACATGGAATATAACAATATTAAGAGTAATGCAGCAACACTTTCTTCTTCACTTTCTTTCTGGCTCTCAGTCTTCTCTTGACACATGACTAGAGACAAAGACAGTGGTCAGTTGGTAATATAATTAAAAAAGAAGTTGGGTAAGAAAATAGCATGAAACAATAGTTAAATCAGTTGTACACATGTTAGGAGCAGAGTCAGAGAATGAGAAAGTGGTTGTTCCTGGCATTTCCCTACTTATAAGTACATGTGCTCGAAGACATCCAAACATAGCTCACCTCACTCTCGCTTTCTTTATCATTGTCTATCAATTCCTCAATTCCTGATCCAGATGAATCAGTAGATGATCTGCTCTTATTGAATTCTTCATGCTCTTCTTTAACAGATTCTAGTTTGGGAGCTGGCAAAGGTAATGGACCTTGCTTTGTATCTTGCACTGTCAATGGCTTAACATTCTTATCAACTTTTTTCCCTGAAACCTCATGTCCAAGTTTCAAACCATCAGACATGTGGGCGTTTACAGAAGAAACTATCCCCTTGTTGTCATCCATTCCAAGACCCCAATGCCATGACTCTCCAGAGCCACTGAAGAGATCTATGAAGCCATAAACAAAAGGTCCCCTCATAGAGCAACTCTTGGTAGCTGAGACTACAATATCCTTAAACAACTGACCGCTGCTATCTGTTGTTGAGCTTAAGACCTGCCAAAAGAGAAGTGTAAATAAAAAACATGCAGCAGAAAGATAAAAAATGTAGTTAAAAAAGGAAAAAGACACTGACAAGCAAAAAGAACCCACAAGTAAAATTCTGAATGCTATGCCTATAATCCAATTTTAGAATAAGTACCAAGTTACATGTTTAATGCATCAACAAATTTACCAGAGTGGTATGTGGTATCATGATAGTACAGTTGTCAAGTTAGCTATAAGAATATTTGAAATTACTCATACAGGCAAATTTTCCAACTATTCTTATACTATAAGTACCCCACAACTGGGAAGTATAGAGCATACCAAGCATCCTTTTTCAAAAATTACTTCCATCTTCAGATCTCTGCAGAATCAAGGAAATCATTTGTAGAATCTCGATTCTAAGCTTAGGTCAAGAGTGAATGTATCATAGAAAATTTTCAAAGTTGGTTTCAGTGTGTTGACCACATGAAGCAGCGGTAGGACAGCGATTGAGTGGCTTAAGATTCTGGCCTATCACATGAAAATATCACATTCTTAATGCTAATTTTTTTCACCTCCCTTAGTAAGGACAAACCCTTTGATTTTAAAGATAGGCAGGGACTTCCCTATAAATTAGGAATTTTAGCAGAGGTTTATGACAATTTCTAAACCTCTGGAAAGATTTCTGTCTATTTCTCAAACCAAAAAAAATGCAGTTTCATTTCGATGAAATCTTAAGGGAAATCAATGAAATTTCCCCTATCCTTTACTATCAAATGTAAGACAACATATAACGAAGACCTTAGCAGAAAAAAGAACAGTATTCTAATTCCTATTTATGGAACAGATGAGTGGGTAAATTCTTAGGGCCAAACATCAGCTTCTGCATGAGATTTTCAGTGGACAAAGACAAGGGACAAGGGACCAATATCACCTAAGTACAAATTGTTTAATACCAGTTCATTTCCTTTTTAAACCCTGCAATCCATCCATATCTTTGTGCTCCCAAATTGTTTAAAAATTTGTTTTTCCTCATTTCAAGTATCTCCAATATCATTATTCACATACCAAGATTAATCTACTCAAAGAAACACCCCTTTCTCTCTTTGGTTCTAAAAAAAAAAAAGATTACATATAAAAAAATAAAGTAAAAGTTAAACAAAGTTATTCCATGATGAATTAAATGGAAATATGAATAAATGGCAAAGCTTACAGATTCATTAGACTGGCCAACTGGAACTATTTCAGACAGGAATTCTTGAGCAGCCTCCACCAGATTGAAAATCATAACCCGTCCTTCTCGCGCATTAGAATTTGCCTATAACAAAAGAGCAATTACAAAATAGGAAAGCTGTGTTAGCGTAAATATATTAGGTAAACTCAAGTACAAGTAAGTAAAAAAAGTCAAAATAAGAGAAATTCACGCTATTCAACAACAAAGTTTATGAAAAATAATTAAAAACCAAATCATAAAACACCTGATCATGAAGGAGACAAAGAAGATTATCAGCATCCTTTTCTGTCAAACCTTTCTCAGGAGTAATGTGCAACTTTGGACACTTGTAAGGATACCCTGGTAAGCACCTGAAAAAAATATAAACAGAAAAGAAGTAGAACAAAGTTATGCCTTGACATTAAAACAAAAAAACATTGAATGCCACCTCAGCTACCTTACTGCAAGAGAGGCAGAAACATCTAGATCTTCATAACCCATATCATTTGAGTAGGGCCTGCTCAAATTTGAAATAAAACAAAACTTAGTCAAGGAGAAATTCATAATTCATGAACTTGTTTGAGCTTACATGAAAACAAAATAACCTGAGTTTAATAATGATTTGAGGAGGCGATCCTGAAATGACACAATCTTCTTGAAATATTGCACACCTGAAACCACAAGATTAAAATTTTTATAACACGTTGAGATCATAGTAAAATACTTTTACAAGATCTCAAGAATATCTGCAAAGGTCACCTAAGCAGGACCTTTTGAGTCCATATATAAACATTAGGTAGAGTAATGTATGTATCATAGGTTATTAGCAAATCTAAATTCCTAAAGTAAAAACACTATCACAGATTTATATGGGAAACTAGCGAAAGAATAACAAATGTTCATATTGAACCAGGTAATTCAGAGTATGTTCCTAAACTTTTTTCTTGTTTGTGACTACATTGCTGTGTTCTGTGTAAAAAAGCAATGGAAAACATTTATCATCTTTAAATTCACTGTCCTACAATTACTTTCAGGGTGTGATTTTATGCATTCAGGAAAGCAAAAATTATCGTAGGCAGAACCTTCTCCTAGTACCTCTTTGACGTTGGAGAAAATTTTTAAGCTTTCATTGGCAGGTAAAAGTTGTAAGTCTTACGGACATGTCTAGTATTGGCTGGAAAGAGCTGACATGATTGTTGATAACTATGGGGAGACTGACAACAGTTTCATGGCATACAGTTCGCTTTTTCGCTTCGCTATGTGCATTAATCACAATTGAATTTAAAGATATTTTTTTTCTTCCTATATTCTTCTTAGAATCTGAGAAAGCTTAATATAGTTAGCTTAAGTTATCAAAAAAAAAATCAGTTCCTCATAACCCTTATTTCCAATATTCTACAAAAATCTCACCAAAGCAAAATAATATAACCAAACAGAATAGCATTATCTTCAAACACAACCAAAACTTCAATAAAAAATGACCCATTTACCAACAATTCATCAATCAAAACATTGAATTTAAATTCAAATGCAATGCGAAAAAATGAACTTACAAGGCAGTGATCTCCTCAGAAAGAAGCTCATTTTCACCACCATTATGAGAACACTGATCTTTCAATTGAGCTCTTCCTTTACTTCTCCTCCCACTCCCTCCTCCTCCTTTCTTCTTCTTCTTTGCCATTGATACCAGGATTTATGATAAACCCCAGAACCCTTTTTGCACAGTGAATTAATTTTGATAAATCCAAGAACCCTTTTGTTATTTACAAAACGTCACCAAATTAAAACACTGGCAACACTGAATACAAAAATCCGGCAACAAAATAAATAGCAATAAAAAAAATTCGAACCCGGTTCAGCTTTAGTATCAAATAAACGAACTGTTAAAATATGCAGAAACAGATGAATTAGATAAACCCAGTTACCCAAGAAGCCTTTCTTTTTTTGTGTGTGTGTTTTGAAAATAATTATTATTATAGTTATAATAAAGAATTAAGAAGGCAAATGCGATTGGAATAAGACAGGTTGCGTCAAAGAATTTGCCCGGAGACCGAGAAGCTGGTGGCGCACTGGCGCGTACTTATTTTTATTTATTTAAGGCGACTGCTACTATAGCTACATCATTGGGACACAAGATCTTTAGGTTCTTGTAATTAAATTGAATTTCTAATTAATTTGACTTATTTTGTGAGAAATAACCAAAAAACAATTATAATAATTTGGAGATTTTTTAGGAAAAAAATAACCATCTCAACTATTTAATTTTATAATTTTACAATTTTTAATACGTTGGAAAAATTTGTTTTTTGAGTCTAACGGTTTATTTTTATTTTTTTTTCCCTTATAAGATATTTTAGAATTAACCCATCCATATCGTGTATCGAAAAAATAAAAAAAATCCTAATAATTATAAAAAAAATTAAAATATTAAATAATCTCTTACAAAATTATGAAAGTATTTAATATTTTTTAAACGAAACTGATAAATTAATACTGAGGGAAGGAGAGGAGGTGAAATAAACCCTTCAAGTTAATAGATTACTTTGGAACAAATTTATCTTTTAAGTTAATGGTTTAATTTTATTATCTCTAAGATATTGGATAAACAATGAATAATAAAAGAAGATAGAAGCAAAGACATTTAGGTGGTGTCTGTTTTTGTATTTAAAAATTCAATAGAACTGAATTAATTTATAAAATGAATAGATCTTAATAGTTGAATCTCAGCTATATATATATTTTTTTTTTTTCGTTTTAAATTTTATTAATTTAAAAAATGCAAGAGTTAATAAGCTGACAAGGCTTGTTTTATAATTTATAGTCAAAGGTCTAACATGGTGTTTATAATTGCTGAATCTCGATATCTCTTCTATTCTCAATTACGTTTCTATTGTATTTTATTTTATTTTTATTTTTTTTTGTTTCTATATGGTGTCAGTTTTGTCTGCTTCTGCTGACTTAACAGGTATACTCTTTTCTACTTCTCAATTCATGAAGCAAATGCAAAGCCAAGTTATAACACTGGTAATATATTTCAGCTGTTCTGTTACTATAACCCAAGTTATAAAAATGGTGGTCATTTTCAAACTTCGATTACTCTGCACACTCCACCAAACTCACCATGATGAATGACAACCACAAAGCTCCAGAAACATTGTCCCATATATATGCACTTCTTCTACAAGTTTGAGAACCTTTTGTTCCAAGTGCAAATTTTTTAAAAACTTTGGTAGATTAGCCATACAATTTTCCTTCTATAATGGTCATGAAAAAAATAATAGATCAATTGCAGAAAAGAAACTAACTTTGGAACCCATTCATTGCAGCAAACACAAGTGGAGTCTAGACCATTCACAATCAACAAACAGAAAGAAACATGGTTAGAAGCGAGGGCACAGAGGTTTTCGGTGGTGGAGCTATGTCCCTCTCTTTATTTAAATGTATACTCTTCAATTGTTAATGATCAGATCACACACAAATGTATGCTTATATGATATTTGCTTTGAAACCGTCGCTAGGTGATCCAACGATCAACTAGGACTCTTGGGTGTATTACTCAAGAGGTCCTCAATTCGATCAACTTATGTTGCTAAGATGGGTGACTACTAAAGGGATTTATCCGACTGTCAACTTCAAGCCCCAAGGGATTAGTTGCGGTAAACGCAAACTAGTCCAAACACCCCCGATTATCCTTTGGGAACTGCAGGTTTGATTCTGCAAGTGGGTGGTAGACAAATTATGCACATTTGTAGGTACATACTAACCTAGGGACAAAAAAGCTATGGACACCAAAAAATTTGCACTGAAAATGTGTACCGGCCTACGTGTACGCGTGACTCGAATTTTTTATGAATATTTTTCTAGTGAACGACTGTCCATAAAATATGGACGACCATTCACTCACATGGACTCCCGTCCATTTTATATGGACGGGGGTCCATTTGCTACGAACGGGCGTCCTCATTTAAAGGACGTTCGTCCATAAATAAAATACAATAAAATTTTTTTATAAACATTAGGGATGGTCGTCCACCAATTGTGGACAGCCGTCCAAAATGATCGTGGACAGCTGTCCTTTCATTTTGGATGGGCGTCCGTAAATAAGGGACGTTCGTCCTTAACCAAAATATGAAAATAAAAAAAAATAAAAAACTTTGGGGACGGCCGTCCATAAATTTTGGACGGCCGTCCCTTACGTTTGGACGGGCGTCCATTAGTCCATACTTTAAAAAAAAAAAAAAAAAAAAAAATCTAAACTACCTCTTCTTCGCACTTCTTCTTCATCTTCATTCCCCATCTCCTCTCTTCTTCTTGTCCGGTGTTATTCTAAGAATAATGCAGATAGTAACTGTTACGAAGCTCGCTCCCTATAAGAGTGTCTGTCAACTTTGGAAAAATATTATTGAAAGTTCTGCATTCTTGGAAGTTTGCTCCAAGTACTAGGAATCCAGAATAACAATTTCCGGTATAAGGTATGTTTAGGAATACTGTTGCAGCATTACTGAACATGCAAGAGATGAGAAGTGGAAGCTCTACTTGCAGTCATTACTCTCTGCCTCCTCTAAGCTTGCCAGACACTGATATTATTCAGTCATTCCAACTGAACTCACCCATACCCATTCTCTAATAAAATTCAAAATTAAAATAAGTAACCTCAAATTTCTTTTCCCAGTTGCTCGGTATTTATTATGATGCATTTGCAAATTCCTGAATATGTTTTATATGCATTCTCTTGTATGTGTTGCTGGGATCCATCTTATGATCACTCCTTGTCTAGTACTGATATCAACAATCTTATTTCAGTTTTACCGTTTTTACAATCTTCTGATGAAGTTTTCTGTTTCCAAAATCCAATATATAGGACTCTTGGAAGACGACCCTTCTGTTGCGGGTGAAGGAAAAGCTGAAGGCCAAAGAATTGGAGGAGGATGACCTCACCTAAATTTTATACATACATTCATGTACTTTGGTCTTTGTTTACCCCTGGATTATTGTACTTATCGTATTATGTGTTTGTGTCGTCAAGTTACACACAGTCTACGATATCTGCTTTACGTAAATCTACTTGGTTTGGGTTGTAATGGGAGTGGGTACACTTGCAATTATGAACATGTGAGTTTGTTTGTGAATGGATTGCTGTTTACTGATCCTGGGATTTCATACTGAAATAAGGAACTACTTCACAGTATATATAAAGCTGAATGAATTTGATTTAATGAAAAGGATGAAGAATTCATGATGATGAGTTATGTTATATATATGTATCAGGTTTTCAACTTCTGAAGAAGCTGCTTCAGCATTCAATCTAGGATTATGGTTGGTGGGATGGATTTTTATTCTTTTGACTTTTAGTTTCAAATATAGAGCTTCCACTTCTCATCTCTTGCATGTTCAGTAATGCTGCAACAGTATTCCTAAATGAGTAATGCTATGTTTACTTACGAACTTACTAACTGTCTTACTATCCTTTGTTAAAATTATATATGGTACCCGTACTATGCTTATAGTACACATACTATGTTTTATATTTACAAAGGATAGTAAGATGGTTAGTAAGATCGTGAGTAAGCATAACATTATTGTTCCTAAATATACCTTATATCGGAAATTGTTATTCTGGATTCCCAGTACTTGGAGCGAGCTTCCAAGAATACAGAACTTTCAATAATATTTTTTCAAAGTTGACAGACACTCTTATAGGACGCGAGCTTCGTAACGGTTACTATTTGCATTACTCTTAGAATAACACTGGACAAGAAGAAGAGAGGAGATGGGGAATGAAGACGACGAAGAAGAAGAGCGGCGAAGAAGAGGTAGTTTAGAATTTTTTTTTTTTTTTTTTTTTTTAAAGTATGGACGGGTTTTAAAAGTATGGACGGGAGACCATTCCTAATGGCCGCCCGTCCAAATGTAAGGGATGGGCGTCAATTCCTAATGGACGCCCATCCAAACTTAAGGGACGACCGTCCAAAATTTATGGACGACCGTCCCCTAAGTTTTTTTTTTTTTTTTATTTTCATATTTTTGTTTTCCCTTATTTGCGGACGCCCGTCCAAAATGAAGGGACGACTGTTCACAAATTATGAACGACCGTCCCTAATGTTTATAAAATTTTTTTATTGTATTTTATTTATGGACGGACGTCCTTTAAATAGGGACGCCCGTCTATAACAAATGGACCCCCGTCTATATAAAATGGACAGGAATCCATATGAGTGAACGGCCGTCCATATAAAATGGACGGGAGTCCATGTGAGTGAACGGCCATCCATATTTGATGGACGACCGTTCACTAAAAAAATATTAATAAAAAATTCGAGTCACGCGTACACGTAGGCCGATACACATTTTTGGTGTAAATTTTTTGGTGTCCGTAACTTTTTTGACCTAGTAATATTAGCATTGCAATGAGTCTACACATTTCTCCGACTATATATACATATATTCTCATCCCCTTCCGTTACATCAAAGAAATGCCAACTTGTAATTGATAGGCAGTTTTAAAAAGGGGTCATGCCTTGTATCCTTGATTCTTTTCATTGATTTTAGCTTTTCTTCTCATTCTTATTTTGTACAAGACGGCATGGTAGAAGCTTCTCCCCCTGTTCAAATAAAAAATTTCCAATGGGAAAGGGCATCAATGTCACTAACACAATCTGAGACTTGAAAATTGCAGTTTTAATTATAAACTGAAAGTCTGAATTGCTTCTACATTGAATTCTTCAACAAAAACCAAGCTAAACAAGACTTAAGGGCTTGGTGAGCTTGTCATTCTCCTTTGAGCTAAACGAAACAAAAGGCTTGAACTGAACAATAACCAATGGTTTTATAATCAAATCTGCAATCTGCTGTGAATTTAGATGATATATAGTGAGAGAGTGTGTTAATCTCAAAATGTTTTACTGTCAATAATTTGTTATAATAGGAAAAATTCTTAAAAAAAAAAAATGAAAAATTAAATAGAATTATGGTAGGGATTGAATTGAGCAAACATACCATATAGTCAAAAGGGCGAAAGACTTGATTTGCAATTCAAGAGAGCTTGAGTTTCTTAAATCTTTCATGCAGTGGTTCCTCATCATCATGGGAGTAATGGCTTCGCTTAGCTGTTTCAACATGCTTCTTTGGTACAAGCACTGTGTTTTAGAGAAATCAATTAGTTTTGGTTAACGTCCCTGTTTGCTGCAATTGACTAGAGAATGGGGCTCTTTGACAAAACACCAATTAATGTGATAATTTTTATAATTAATTAAACTATATTAGACTAGAATTTTTTCATGAAACAATTACAGCTTCTTCCTATTATATAGCAATGTTTACCAACATTTGGGAACTTTTGCCCTTGCGAGTGAATCTTATTTTATTGATACGTATTATTCTTCTCTCTAAATATCATCGCTTCTACATAATATTTTATGGTACATCTTGATTGTAGTCAATCTAAGACTAAATATACAAGAAATTGAGAGCAAATTAATTAGATAGAAATAGATTAGAAATGAGATTTGAACTTCCTCACCCTTTAAAAGAATTAGAATTCTTTAAGTCTTTTAGGTTGCGGTTCATCATCATCATCTATAGGGAACTCATTCAATCAAAAAGAGCAAGCCAGTGGGTTGACTTGTACTTGGATTCAACTCTTCCACTTCTTTTATCCTCATACCTTTCGACATCACAATTATTGATACAACAAAACCATCAACAGTATGATCAAATATTAATATATGAAATAAATCAATGCAATTCAAGAAATAAATTTGATTCTATTTTAAAATAAGCAATTAACAAAAGTTACATGCTATAAGTTAGTGAAAATTATTTGAATTTAACTTTAAGTTAGTGCAAAACATAATGATCATAATCAGCTCTACTATTCCAGATGGGTGCATTTTATATATTTGAATTGAACTTCATAATATTTTAAGTCATAGTAACGGTTAGTAATAGTTCTAATTTTTGTCCAAAAAGCATTTAGTTTAATACTTTACTCTTCCAAGTTTTCTAGAAGTTTCCTAGGCACTTACTCTTAAATCATCTTGTGTGTATTCATGTGCCCAATGAATTTAACACCAATATATATTTCTTTATATCAAACTTTTGCACCCGAAAAAAGTGAAAACCCATATTTCTATTCCATTAGGTGAACAAGGTTTTCAGAAAAATGAATTAGGAAAATAAAACAATCATATAATTAAAATTAGTGTGTAAGAAAGCTTACTTATTTTTATAGTTGCATAGTTTCAATCTCTCGGAGTGTGATTCAGTTATATCGATCACTGTTGATCCAACCATTTCATTCAAATCAGAGAAGTAGCAGAACTCCTGATTGCCAATCACGTGCAGCGGAAAGGCCAAAGGATGGTGGTTCATCATTAAACGATCATTTCCATTGAGTTTTAGCCTCTCTTTTAAAGATGAAAGATCTATGGATTCTTCCATTTGTTTCTCAAATCTTGAGGTACAATAAACGAACTCCACACTTTTTCACCTTACAACCTTTATGGATATTTCATCATAAGTGGTAACATTGAAATTGATGATGGCCTTATCACAGAATGTTTTCGATCCGGACCTAAACAAAATCTCCACTAGTACTACACACAATCATATCCCAAGAACACATGATGTATTTTGATGTAGAGAGTTCTATCTCCTTCAAACTACCTTGTATAGACCCAATCAAAAGACTTTTAGACACCATCATTTTCTTCGAAATGCAACTCACATTTAACGAAGAAGGTTGGCCCAAATCTAACAAATTTGGGAATTCTACAACGCTGCAGATAGCCAAACCCAAATTCATATGAAGGAGCCCGGTGGTAGTTTAGCATTTTGAAAGCTAAACCACTCTAGAATTTCACTTCTTGGGAAACTTATACAACCTTTTGGATTCACACATTCATCTGCAATAAAAAATATAACTTGTTAATTTAACATCAAATTTTTTATTCAACAAAATAAAAAAAAAATTGACTTTCTTGATATAGGAAGACCTCTTCATTTTGTGAGCGTAAAATTGTATTTTGTGGAGAATTTAGTAGAGCATTTTTCACATTTATCTGAGTGCATTCCTTTTCAATTTCCAATACCGTGCTTCTAGACACTTTAGATCACATGGACAATTTGACATAAACGAGGCTTGTTAACAACATTTTACATGAAATTTGATATAAATTTGATTTGTTAAGTGACTTCAGAATGTCTATAAAATTATGTACCACATGAGATGAGAAGATTTAGTACTACTTAAGATACTATAATTACTTTTTATTAGACAAAATAAATTAAAAGAATCGAAAAACATTATGGAGCTGAAATAACTCTTTATTTTTACCTTAAGTTGCATATACCATCAAACGGATTTGAAATTTGGAATTTATTAGATTGCAGTTCATCTTTCTCTTTCTCATGCCCTTTCTTTTTAGCACTGTCAACACTTCTTCTGAATGTTTCCAATGGTTCTTCATAATCTTCAACATATAAAATGAATCCCACACTTTTTCACCTCTGCCCCTTTAGCATAAAATTTGATGAGCACTTTACAATTTGATGACATCATCTTATGACGAATTCTATCATGTTGCCAATAATATTGACACTCTCTAAACACCAATTCCGTTATAGAATGAAAACCAAATAATACATGATCTGACTAGATATGCGCAAACATAGGAAATCTAGTTCTAGTTCTAATTCTATAAATCTGCTCCATACCATTTTCACTTTTGACCAAGCAATAACAGGTAACAATGTAAGAAGGAACCAGATTGTCCTTATTTGGAGAAACACAATAGATGCAAGAAAACCTAGAAAGTTTTTATTATGCCAATCTAGTGACTATCGAGAGTTATATAAGGTCCCGTATTTTGAAAGGTAAACCACTTAAGAATTTCATCTCCAGGGAAACAGATACTAGCACAAAATCCTCGACAAGATTCCTGTACCAATGAAAAGAAAATCATCACATAACAAGTTTTAGTTCTATATATATATATATATATATATATATATAAATAATATTATTATATTATTCTATATATTATATATATTATAATAATTAATATTGTTATTGTACTTTTAAAAAACAACTAACATTATAAAAAGGGAGAAAGGATAAAGAGATACCTTATGAGATTTTTACTAAATCCAATTTAAACAATTGGCAAAAGTTGTTTCCCGTCGTCTCCAATGAGGTAACAATAGAAATGATGGATCTGATATTGATTGCAAGGATGAGCAGTCAAATGCTATCACATCGTACACCCATTGGAAACTCTGGCAAAAGTTGAAGTCTCCGACAATTACTTATGTCTAGCAATCTCATTTAGAAAGCCTTTTGATGTTTTCTGGTATGCTCTCAAAATTATTTTCACATAGAAATAAGTTTTCTAGAAAGAAATTGTCCAAGATTGTCAGGTAATTTGGTCATTTGACAGTTTGACAAATTAAGAGATACCAGAGTTTGAACCTGACAAAGAATTCAATACCCAATTCAAGGGTGCCGGTTCATCTCGACATAGTTGTAATCTACGAAGTTTTGGCAAGTGTAAAATGGATAGAGTACTTCTTTTATGATTGTTTCTCCAGTATTGAGCTCCTCCAAAGCTTCTAAATCTCCAAAGTCATCGTTAATCTCTCCAATTTGATGCAGCCGAAAAGATTAAGCTGTTTGAGATATTTCAACTTACAGATGTTGCTTGAGAGACTCTCAAGCGACGAACAAATATTAAAATCAAATACTGAAGATTTGAGGTCTTGAGAGATTTGGAATCTCTGTCATGTGCTCGAGAAACTGAGATCACCTATTTCAAATTTACAAGATTCTGTAGAAAACAACAAATGACCAACTCATATTAGTACCTTGTATTTTTATAATTTTCAACAAAAGACAACAGTATAAATACCAAAATATACTTACCTGAAAACCGTTCCAATGTTTAACTTTGTTGTTTTGCATAACAAGTTTAACAAGACTCTCTGAAGGAAAACTTAATGGCAACGATTTAAATGGTAATTATTCCAACCAAGAATGTAATGTCATCGGAAAGGATTCAAGTTCTTCAAAACCATCCAACTTAGCTTCAGAATTATCTTGGTCTTGCCAGTCTTCATAGCCATCTTCGTATTTTGAGTTGTATACTCTGAAGAATCTTAAGTTATCCATCTTTGACAAAACATGACAATTTAAGCCTGCATTGCTTATTTTAGATATGTCCAAGTTTATGCTTCGTACTGCTTCATTTTCCCTAACAGTCAACAAAGATGATCGTTAGCATACAAGAAGATACTCCCATTAAATCCAACTAATTAATTAACGTTTGCTAACCATCAATGTTAACCTAATCAAATTAATTTAAGCTTCATACGTAAGTTAAGATAAAAATTTATTTTTTATAAAAATAAATTATGAATCAATTACAACAAATACTCTAGTGAATAGAAACATTGAGTTGACTAAACAAATAAAGATAACGAATTTCAGTAGTAGAGATTAAAATAAATAGGATAACAATAACAATAACTATTCGATAATAGTCTTCAAAGTAAGGCATATTATTTTAATTTTTTTTTTTTATGTATTTAAGCTTTCTTTGAATTGAAGAAAGGAAATAATTTTAAATTAATTGTATGACAATAAACAATTTACAAAAGGAAAAAAAATGTAATATGAAGTTTGACTTATAAGTAAAATAAAAAACATTAATCGATAATAAAAAAACATTTTTCTTTTTTGGCAAGCGTCTGGTACGTGGAAGACTTATTAGATAATAATAATAATAAAAAATACCCATGATCTCTTATTAGATATCCTTAAACCAGACGTTAATTTAAAATTTGTGTAAAAATGTAAGCTCGCTCTCAAAGTATCTGTCTATCTATATATATTGTACAACTAGCCTTTACCTTTCTTTTTTAAATGCTTGAAGATATCCATATGATGACATAGTCGAATGTGTTTGCAACTATCATCCCGAGCAATTTCCCTACCCATTTCTTGAACGCAAATCATGCATTGTTATTTTATGTAGTATGTCACAACACGAGACACTTGTCAATAAGAACTTGTATTCCATTCTTTGCAGAAATGTCACAAGCATTTAGGATTTCTATCACTGAATCTATATGATCCCCTTTGAAGAAACATGCAATATCTAAAAATAAATCCTTCTCTTTCTCAAGTCCATCATAACTAACTCTTAATACCTTATGATATCCAAAGGAAGACCTTTTTCTAGTTCTTTTATTGCACTTTCCCAAAATTCTTTTCCCTTGGAAAACAAATAGAGCCCAACACTTTCAGAGCCAAAGGAGACATTTGGTATATGAAATTGCTTTGTTCGATAGCTCCATATAATCTTCAATAGGAGAGTCTTGTTTAAAGGCATACCGATTAAAAAGTTGATGAGCTTCCTCCTCCCTTAGTCCCTGAACCTCATATATATAAGCATCATCTACTCACAATTTCTCAACACTTGTTTATCCTTGTTGTTATGATATTTGACTTTTTGAACTCAACCAATTAAGATTTCCAATCAAATTTTCTATTTGCTGTAAAGATGTCACATCTCAAACACAATGAGAACCTTTTTATCTTTAAGTCTTTTTTCTTGTGAAGGTAAGTCCTATTTGGGATCTCTATCCTCTAATATTGTGGAAAGAAGTTCTTTTTTCAAGTGAGTTAATCCACTACTTTCCTCCGACTCTTCCCTAACATTTTCAACAAAATAGGATCCTTCAAAATGACTAAAATTTTGTTGAATACAACACGGGCAATAGTTGTCTTGCCAACACCACCTATGCCCAAAATTCCTATTTTGGAAACACCACTTGATCCATTGTGCAACAAAGACTCTATTCTTTTTATGGCAAATTCTATTCCAATCAGGTCCGTATAATCACTTGGAGAATTTATTTAGTCTCATCAAAATATCGTCCAAAGTTTCATCTATAAGTTTAGATTCAGACCTAAATATAAACAACAAAAAAACTTTAATTATTTAGAAATTATGTTTTTAGGTTTCATTCAATTCAAGCGTTAGGAAATTGTTAAGACATAAAAGAATTACAAAAAGCGAAATATTATGGAATTAAAACTTACTTTTGATCATTAATAGTCCAGCCAGCTAGACTACCTCTTCATTCAAAGCAGTCTTCCATCTCTGCAGCATCTCAATTTCTGCTTAGTATGTTTTTCAAGCTCAGCAAATCCATCTCCAAAACTCAGTTTGATTCCTTACATCTGATGGATCTACGTGATAGAAAACTGGTATAACAATCTGCTCATCTATTTTCTTGCAATGAAGGATTTGTTCGAGTTCTTGGAGGCACCATCTAGAAGTTGCATAATTTTTTGAGAAAATGATAACTGAAATCTTTGACGCTTTAATGGTATTACAAGAAATGATGAAATTTTTTCTCTCCTCTACACAATTTGGTCATCAATGAAGTACTAATCTTTTACACCACAAAGCCAAATAGAGATGGCTAGTGAAACCATTGCGGGTGTCCTCGCCTCTGAAACTAAGAAAACTGTCATGCTCCTCTTGAGATTGTTGGTGGAAGACAAAACCAGCCATCGACATCAACTGATGAATGCTTTTCAGTTCTGTTTAAGTAGACAAAATATTAATGACATTCTTCGTCAATCAAAAAAGGCTTGATAGAAAATAATTAAGTAATTGAGAATAAAAAATTATGATTCAATATATAATTATTAATAATTCATTAATATTCCTAGTAATTCTAAAAATATATTTAAAATGATATATAAACAATTAATAACAATTACAATTACAATTACCATATAGAGGCACTACTTACCTTTTAGTTAGCCTTGGAAGTTCAAATCTGACACTCCAGCCACTGGAACAACTTTGAAAGAGTATAACAGTAAATCTTCAACTAGATTGGCTACATTCAGCTTATTTAAAAGATAGATGCTACTTGTTCATAAAATTTAAAATTAAAATAATATCAAAGAAAAATAGAATATATAAAATCCAAGCATATATGTTACCGAACTAACAAATGGATCCAGATCTTAATGTTTTGCAGTGAGACTGTAATTGCTCCAGAGAAAGTATCCGAAGCCAGATATGAATTGTAAAATTATTCGTCAAAGTAAAATTAATTTTATATTTTTGAAAATACTGATAAATTATATACAATAATATTTGAAAAGAGTATGATCTACAGTAAGTTGCATTTAGGACACATGACAAATACTTTATAGGAGAGAGAAAACAAAAAATTAAAATTAAAATTAGCACAGATCCAGGAACAATGGAGGCACGAACCTTTTAATTAGCCTTGGAAGTTTAGATCTAACACTTGAGCTATAGAAACTGAGATGGACAGCTTGGAGACTATAAATATTGAGAATCTTCACAAAATTTGATGCTAATTTTTACTATATATTCAACTTATTTGAAACATAGATGCATCAATTCTTTCATAAAATTATATAAAATAAAAATAAATCTGAGAAAATAATAGATATAAAAAGTCATAGTATCTTACCCAAATAACAATGGAGACAGATCTGAATTGCTCTGGAGAAGTATGCAAAGATCATGAAGGTGTTGAAGCGATGGAAAACCATAAAACTTTCTTGCTATGAATATTTCTCCTATTTTTATCTCTTCTTCACTCACTCTTTAAGAAAATTGCGAGAAAGTACCAGAAATTTGGTGGAAATTTCATTACATTATAAACTGATTTCTTGTTTTAGTCTCTCCATTTTTTTCTACTTATATCAAAGTTGTCTGCCCTTTTTCTTTATTGACTTTGACAACCTGTGTTACACAGTGAGAATCTTAGGGACGTTTTTTTTTCTTACTTTTAAATATTGCTATTAAGTTCTAAATAAAATAACTAAAGACCACTAATTTTTTATTTATAATAGTTTATATATTGATACACTAATAATAAAATTGTGAAACATGGATTGAACTCTTTCAGATCTTGCTCTTATATTCGAGGGCTCCACACCTCTTCACCTCCAATCCACTGTCCTCACAAATGAAAACTTAATATAATAATATAAATAAATAAATACCTCAACTTATTATTAAAAATTAGTTGTTCCAAGTGTATAGCAGATTTTTAAAATATCCCAGTCTAAGCTTGACAAATGGAAGCATAAGTTCTCTGCATATGATTTTTTTTATTCAAATTATTTTATTCAATTATATATTTTCTATTGGTCCACTAAATATAGCCATGCATGCTTACAAACACTTGTTGTCAAAGGGAAAGGATTAAAAGCTTCAGTTTTGAGCTTTAAGGTGGACAGTCCAGATTCAGTCTAGAATCAATGGTTATCCCTAGTAGTTTGGGCGACATTACTTGAAGAGTGGAAGAGAAAATTATTGGAATTTGTGAGGCATGTTGAACCAGAACTTGAGGTCTGGTCTTATGGAAAGTGAAAATGCGGGAAAAATTGCCATTTTGAAGCTTGTCAGTGGTTACAGCATAATCTTTTTGCCATGTAGGATCTAATGGGTCTGGTGGATTTTCTTGATGGAAGAGGTTGCATATGATTGAGAAATAATATCAGTTGAAGGAATAGAATTATGAGAGGAAAAGAAATATTACCTAAAGAAGAAGAAAAATATGGTGAACTGTGTACGGTTCAAATGAAGGATAGGATTTTGATTGTGCACAAATTGAGGCATGAATCCAATGATATGAGTCAAAAGTCTCTACACTAGGAAATTGTTATTATTCTTTAATTAAATCTACTTTAAATCTAATCAGTCAAACACAAAGATCAAACCAAGCACCACAAAGAAATCAGACACACAATATACCGTGGTTCGCCTATTCAAGAATGAATAGGCTACGTCCATGTTGAGCTCCACACTGATGGGGCCCTCTGCACTAATTGATTCCACAGATCCAATTACAAACACAATCAAGATTCACTCACTCCTCACTTCCTTCAAACTCCCTTAGTAAATCTAAAGAACTGCAATCTTCACCCTAGGGAAACTCTATCTTGGTATCCCTAGCCCGAGAGTAAACAGACCCCTACTGAGTGATTTACAAGAAATCCTACACTGATCACAACAGATTTTACAAAGAAATATAACAAAGAACCTTAGCTCTAACAATGGCAAAAGTCGTATACAGGAGAGAGAAAAGTGTTTTATGATTTGTCCTCTAAACCCAATTTTTAGACTGTTTTATATGGCTGGATGTGAGGCTTAATAATATGCGTTGGATCAGCTTTAGAATTAATGGCTTAGATCTTGGATGGTTGAACAATGCGGCACCGTTTGGATAAGTGCATTAGTTGAAGCATAAGACGTCACCGTTTCTAGCTTCACCATCAACAATCTCCACCTTGAAGTCAGAACTCGCTAAGGAATATTGTCCAGGTGTGCAGAGAACCTTTCATCAGTATGCTTCTCAGCTCTACAAGGCTCCTTATGCTATATTCAACAAATCCAAGCAATGCTTGAATTTTGTGGCTGTCACTACTTTGGTGCCCATATCAACAAGGTTGTTGGAATCTTCTTGAGTTCAATCACTCCTTTTGTGATCAAGTCCCTCACAAAATGGAATCTGACATCCACATGTTTTGTTCTCTCATGGTAGACAGGGTTCTTGCTCAAATGGATGGCACTTTGGCTATCTGAATACACAATTGCCATGATGTCTACTAACTTGGCTTCCTTCAAGATTCCTTGGAGCCATAGCACCTCTTTGAAGACATCAATCACTGCCACATATTCAGCTTCGGTTGTGGACAGTGCTACAAGTGGCTGCAATTGAGACTTCCAACTAACACAATTTCCTCCAAGGGTAAAATAGTATGATGTTGTAGACTTCCTTGTGTCCCTGTCACCTACAAAATCAGAGTCTACAAATCCCACCAGATTAAGTGAATTATTTCCTTTTGAATAGTTTAAGCTAACATGTAGTGAACCATTTATATATCTCAACAACCATTTCAAAGTAGCCCAATGTTCACTACCAGGATTAGACATAAATTGACTAAGTAAAGAGATTGCAAATGATAAATCAGGTCTAGTGCTAATTATGACATACATTACAGACCCTATAATATTAAAATATGGTACATTTTCCATCCTAATTATCTCAATATCAATCTTAGGGCATTGTAATTTGCTTGAGATGAAATGGTTTGCTAAAGGCATGCTCACAGGTTTAGCATCAGCCATTTCATACTTCATGACCAGGTTTTTCAGGTATGACAATTGGTGAATACTTAATTCATGGCTACTTCTATTTCTATCTATTGTAATTCCTAGAATTTTCTTAGCACTCCCTAGATCTTTCATATCAAATTCAGAATTCAGCTTTAATTTCAATTCTCTAATCTTGGATTTAGACTTACTAATTAGGAGCATGTCATCAACATATAAAAGCAAGTAAATAGGCATATCATCAGTGGAAGCAAGGTAAAAAACAGCTATCATATTTACTCCTAGAGAAACCAATGCTCAATATAAAAGGTGTCAAACCTTTTATACCATTGCCTAGGTAATTGTTTAAGGCCATATAGTGATTTATGCAACATACAAACATGAT
The DNA here is from genome assembly GCF_008641045.1 of Pistacia vera. Lineage (NCBI taxonomy): Eukaryota > Viridiplantae > Streptophyta > Magnoliopsida > Sapindales > Anacardiaceae > Pistacia > Pistacia vera. The sequence goes on along the minus strand of NW_022196673.1, from coordinate 151,853 downwards.
TGGGCAAGTTATTATCAATGAATCCCATAGGTTGAGTCATATAAATTTTCTCCTCTAACTCACTATGTAAGAATGTCGTTTCGACATCTAATTGCCCCACTTCTAAGTCATGGTGAGCTGCTATAAGAAGCATTAGCCTAATCATTTTAAATTTAACAACCGGTGAAAAAATCTCATTAAAGTCTATACCTGCCCTCTGTGTATAACCTTTAGCCACTAAATGGGTCTTATACCTAGGGGGATCAGTAGGAGACATACCTTCTTTGAGTTTAAATAGCCATTTGCGTTCCACAAGTTTATGGTCTTTGGGTTTAGGGACCAAGGACCATGTGCCATTTACCTTTAGGGACTACATCTCCTCCTCCATTGCTGATTTCCATTTCTCTTTCTCTTTGGATCTTATGGCCTCATCATATGTTCCTGGTTCAAATCTCTGGACTTCTGTACCGCAAGCAAAGCTGTGTAGATTAAGTCTACATATGAAAACCTAGTAGGGGGTTCTAATTTCCCTTCTAGATATGTCCCTTGCCAGTTGGTAGTGGGATAGATCTTCTTATTGGGGCTCTTTTACATCTTCAGCTTGTATAGGGTCATGTGGAGTGATTTCTGCTTCTGGTTCGGGTTCTAAACCATGGTGAGATGATTCAGTTTGCTATGGTGTTGGCTCCACCTCAATTGGAATAACATCTGGTTGGTTTTGACTATGGGCATTGTCATTTGGATCAGTTCCAGCCCTATTAGTAGACTTACATGGAAAAACATTCTCATTAAACACTACATCTCTACTAATAATGACATTAACCCCTAGTGTATCTCTATCCCACAGTCTATAACCCTTGGTCCCTTCTTGGTATCCTAGGAATACACACCTTATAGACCTAGGTTCTAACTTCCCATCACTAGTGTGTGCATAAGCTGCACACCCGAATACCCTTAGATGACTTAGGCTTAGTTCTTTCCCTGACCACTTTGATTCTGGGCATTTAAACTCTATAGTAGTTGAAGGGCTTATGTTTATTAGGTATGTTGCAGTTGTTAGGGCTTTTCCCCAGAAGGATTTAGGCAGTCCAGATGTAAACATGAGACATCTCACCTTTTCCAAGAGGGTTCCATTCATTCTATCAGCAACTCCATTTTGCTGAGGGGTTCTCCTTATAGTCCTATGTCTTAGGATTCCCTGGTCATTACAGAACTTATCAAATTCTACATTACAGAATTCCAACCCATTGTCTGTTCTAAGAGCCTTCACCTTCCTATCAATTTGGTTTTCTACTAACAATTTCCAGCTTTTGAATTTAGTGAGGGCCTCATCTTTTGATTTTAGAAGGTATACCCAGACTTTTTTACTAAAATCATCCACTATGGAGAGAAAGTAGCTATTCCTTCCATGGGACCTAACCTGTTCAGGTCCCCATAAGTCAGCATGAAGGTAATATAGGCAGTTTGTAGCTAGGTGAACTCCTTTTGTGAAACTGCCCCTATGTTGCTTACCTAGCACACATGTTTCACAAAAGTCCAAAGGTGTTATATTGTCTCTACCAAACAGTCCCTTTTGACCTAAGATGTTTAGGCCTTTTCTACTCATGTGTCCTAACCTCATATGCCATTTTTGTGTCACACTTAATTTTGATGAAATCGGTGCACTATTGTTCTTATCACAGTAATAATTTACATACAAAATGTACAAGCCATTTCTTTTTAAACCTCTCAGCACTATGTTGTTATTCCTGTATACATTGATGCAACCATTTTCTGCCTTATAACAATAGCCAACTTCATCTAAAGTTCCTACGGATATTAGGTTTCTTTTTAGTTCAAGAATGAACCTAACCTTAGACAGCATTATCAGTTTACCATCTTCCAGTTTTAAGGTTATGTTACCTATTCCTCTAACCTTACAAGCATTATTGTTCCCCATAAAGACAGTCTCATGTTCATCATCTCTAAACTCTTGAAACCACTCCTTATTTGGGCTCATATGGAAGGAACAACCTGAATCTAGGACCCACTCTTGGATCTGGTCCGACTTAGACATTGTGAGGACATCTGAGACAACAATGCTATCACTAGTGGAGGCTACATTACTCTAAATGTTTCCTTGTTTTTGCTTCTTAATCTACTCGAAACAATTTTTCTTTAAATGTTCAATCTTATTGCAGTGAAAACGATTTCTGGTCTCCCCTCTTGTTTTACCATAACCCTTCCCCTTTTTCTTATTCTTTGGGCCATTACTACGATGCATTCCATTTACAGATTGACCTAAGTCTGATCTACCCTTCACAAACAAATTATTTCCATTTCTCTTTTCGACCTTTAATTCTAACTCCCTAGCCTTTAATCCATCAATTATCAGGTCAAGACTAGGCACAATACCAGTATATTGAAGTGCATTTTTGAAAACTTGGTACTCATCAGTTAAGGAATTAAGCAGGATCATAGCTAAGCTAGTGTCCCCTAATTCTTGGTCTGTTCCTTTTAAAATTAAAGTCATCTTCAAAAATTTGTCCAGATTATCTTCTAAAGACTTAGAGTTATCTATTTTGTAAGAAAACAATGCACCCTTTAAGAAAACTAGGTTTGGAGCAAACTGGAATGGATAAAGTGTTTTGCGTTTACCCCATAAGGTGAGAGGTGTATTTATGTCGTCTACCTTTCTCAGCACGTTGTCAGACAGGTTCATCACGATAAGGTTGTGCACTTCCTCATCAACTTTAGCCTTTTTCTTCAATTTTTCCTTTGGCCACTTGGTAACATCCTTTTCTAGAGCAATCGCAACTTTGTTATGGGACAACAGTGCTTTCATCTTCTTTTTCCAACTACTGAAATCGATTTTCCCATCATATTGGGAAATCTCCATTTGTATGATACTCATGGTGTAGTGTTTGGGAATTGATGCGGTATTTGAATGAAATATAGACCCTAGATTATCTAGGAATAGACAGATTAAAGAATCCCCAAAAACAGATTTCGACGAAACCCTAGATTTTCAATAGAACCACTAAATTGAAGAAATCTTGACTTAAATTTAAGATCTAATAATCCTTAAGTACTAAGGAACACAAAGATCAAGAAACCCCCAATTTTCTACGAACCCTAAATTCCAAGAAAATCAATTTGATCGACACAAAACCTTAGAAATTAAGGCTCTAATACCATCGTTATTATTCTTTAATAAGAAATCTGCTTTAAATCTAATCAGTTAGACACAAAGATCAAACCAAGCAACCACAAAGAAATCAGACACACAATATACCATGGTTCACCTATTCAAGAATGAATAGGCTACGTCCACGTTGAGCTCTATAACTGATAGGGCTCTCTGCACTAATTGATTCCACAGATCCAATTACAAACACAATCAAGATTCACTCACTCCTCACTCCTCAATTCGCTCAAACTCCCTCAGTAAATCTAAACAGAACTGCAATCTTTACCCTAGAAACTCTATCTTGGTATCCCTAGCTCGAGAGTAAACAGACCCTCTATGAGTGATTTACAAAGAAATCCTCACTTGATCACAACAGATTTTACAAAGAAATATAACAAAGAACCTTAGCTCTAACAATGGCAAAAGTCATATACAGGAGAGAGAAAAGTGTTTTGTGATCTATCCTCTAAACCCAATTTTTAGACTGTTTTATATGGTTGGATGTGAGGCTTANATTTGATGAGCACTTTACAATTTGATGACATCATCTTATGACGAATTCTATCATGTTGCCAATAATATTGACACTCTTTAAACACCAATTTCGTTATAGAATGAAAACCGAATAATACATGATCTGACTAGATATGCGCAAACATAGGAAATCTAGTTCTAGTTCTAATTCTATAAATCTGCTCCTTACCATTTTCACTTTTCACCAAGCAATAACAGGTAACAATGTAAGAAGGAACCAGATTGTCCTTATTTGGAGAAACAACAATAGATGCAAGAAAACCTAGAAAGTTTTTATTATGCCAATCTAGTGACTAATCGAGAGTTATATAAGGTCCCGTATTTTGAAAGGTAAACCACTTAAGAATTTCATCTCCAGGGAAACAGATACTAGCACAAAATTCTCGACAAGATTCCTGTACCAATGAAAATGAAAATCATCACATCATAACATAGTTTTAGCTTTATATATATATACATATATTGTTACTTTTAAAAAACAACTAACATTATAAAAAGGGAGAAAGGATAAAAAGAGATACCTTATGAAGAGTTTTACATAAATCCAATTTAAAACAATTGGCAAAAGTTGTTTCCCGTCGTCTCAAATGAGGTAACAATAGAAATGATGGATCTGATATTGATTGCAAGGATGAGCAGTCAAATGCTATCACATCTACACCCATTGGAAACTCTGGCAAAAGTTGAAGTCTCCGACAATTACTTATGTCTAGCAATCTCAATTTAGAAAGCCTTTTGATGTTTTCTGGTATGCTCTCAAAATTATTTTCACGTAGAAATAAGTTTTCTAGAAAGAATAATTGTCCAAGATTGTCAGGTAATTTGGTCATTTGACAGTTTGACAAATTAAGAGATACCAAAGAGTTTGAACCTGACAAAGAATTCAATACCCAATTCAAGGGTGCCGGTTCATCTCGACATAGTTGTAATCTACGAAGTTTTGGCAAGTGTAAAATGGATGAAGGTACTTCTTTTATGATTGTTTCTCCAGTATTGAGATCCTCCAAAGCTTCTAAGTCTCCAAAGTCATCGGGTAATCTCTCCAATTTGATGCAGCCGAAAAGATTAAGCTGTTTGAGATATTTCAACTTACAGATGTTGCTTGAGAGACTCTCAAGCGACGAACAAAATATTAAAATCAAATACTGAAGATTTGAGGCTCTTGAGAGATTTGGAATCTCTGTCATGTGCTCGGAGAAACTGAGATCAACATATTTCAAATTTACAAGATTCTGTAAGAAAACAAACAAAATGACCAACTCATATTAGTACCTTGTATTTTTATAATTTTCAACAGAAAGACAACAGTATAAATACCAAAATATATACTTACCTGAAAACCGTTCCAATGTTTAACTTTGTTGTTTTGCATAACAAGTTTAACAAGACTCTCTGAAGGAAAACTTAATGGCAACGATTTAAATGGGTAATTATTCCAACCAAAGAATGTAATGTCATCGGGAAAGGATTCAAGTTCTTCAAAACCATCCAACTTAGCTTCAGAATTATCTTGGTCTTGCCAGTCTTCATAGCCATCTTCGTATTTTGAGTTGTATACTCTGAAGAATCTTAAGTTATCCATCTTTGACAAAACATGACAATTTAAGCCTGCATTGCTTATTTTAGATATGTCCAAGTTTATGCTTCGTACTGCTTCAGTTCCCTAACAGCCAGTTCCATCAAGATATCGGTAGAGCAATAAAGCAAGAGAATACTCCCATTAATCAAACTAATTAATAAGTAATCGTTGTAACCTACATGTTTAACCTAATCAAATTAATTTGAAGCTTCATCCGTAAGTTAAGATATAATTTATTTTTTTGTTAAAAATAAATTGTAATCAATTACAACAAATCTCTAGTGAATAGAAACATGAGTTGACTAAAAACAAATAAAGATCCGAATTTCGTATAGTAGAGATTGAATAATAGGATCACATACCCAATAATTACGAATAGTCTAATCAAAGTAAGGCTATTATTTAATATATTTTTTTTATAGGTTTTAAGCTTTCCCTTTGAATTGAAGAAAGGAAATAATTAATAATTATTGTATGCAATAACAATTTACCACAAGAAAAAATGTAATATATGAATTTTGACTTATAAGTAAAATACAACATAACTGATAATAAAAAACATGTTTCTTTTTTGGCAAGTCTGGTAGCGTGGAAACTTGATTAAGAAAATAAAATAAAAAAAGATACCATGATCTCATTATTATATCCGTTAAACCAGACGTTATTTAAATGTGGTTTAAAGTAAGCTCAGCTTCAAAGTTCTCTGTCCTACTATGATATAGTACAACTACCCTTACCTTCTTTTTTTAAATGCTTTGAAGATACCGATGATGACATAGTCGAACTGTGTTTGCAACTATCATCCCGACAATTTCCCCACCCTATTCTTGAAGCAAATCATAGCTTGTTTTTTATTGTAGTATTCACAAACACTAGACAACTGTCATACGAACGTGAGTATTCCAATCTTTGCACGAAATGTCACAAGCATTTAGGATTTCTATCACTGAATCTATATGATCCCCCTTTGAAAGAACAGGCAAAGTTCAAAATAAATCCTCTCTTCTCAGTACCATCATACTAACCTTATCCCTTATGACTACCAAGGAAGACCTTTTCCTAGTTTCTTATTATGCCTATTCTCCAAAATTCTTTCCCTGGAAAACAAATAGCGCCCAACACTTTACAAGCGCAACAGGAGACATTTGGTATATAGTGAAATTGCTTTGTTCGTAGGCTCCATATATCTCTATGAGCAAGTAAAAATGTTTAAAGGCATCCGTTACAAAAGTTGATGAGCTCCCTACCAGCCTCCTGGGTAGTCCTGACCTCATGATATATAGCATCATCTACTACCCAAACAATTTCTCAACAACTTGTTTCCTTTTGGTGTTAGTAGAATTTGACTTTTTGAACTCCGCCAATGTACGATTTCCAATCAAATTTTTCTATTTGCTGTAAAGTTGTCCATCATCAAACACAATGAAAACCTTTTAAATCTTTAGAGTCTATTTTCATTGTAAGTTAAGTCCTATATGGTTGGGGATCTCCTACCTCGTAATATTGTGGAAAGAGAGTATGCCTTTTTTCAAGTGAGTAACCGCTTACTATTCCTCCGACTCTCCCTAACTTGTTCACAAATAGATCACCTTCAAAATGACTAAAAGTTTGTTTGAATGACACTACGGGCAATAGTCTGTCTTGCCACACACCGCGTATGCCACAAATTCTATTTGGACAAACGCCACTTATCCTTGTGCAACAAGCCACTCATTCTTTTCTTCTGGCAAATTCTATCCAACAGTCCGTATAACTCTTGGAGTTATAATTAGTTTAGTCCTCATCAAACTATATCGTCCACAAGTATTCATCTAAGGTATTAGATTCAGACCCTAAATAAAACAACACAAAACAAACTTTTGTAGTTAAAATTATGTTGATTTTAGGTTTCAGATTCATTCAAGCGTTAGGAAATGATTTAAGACATAAAAGAATTTACAAAAAGCTAATATTATGAATTAAAACTTACTTTGGAATCATATAATATCCAGCCCAGCACTAGACGACATCCTGGTCATTCCAACAGTCCTTCCATCTCTTCAGCATACTCTACCCTGACCGGCTAGTAATGTTTTGCACTCAGCAAATCGCTCCCACAACATCCCAGTTGTATTCCTCCTAGCTTGGAGACTGTCCGTATGACAACGGTATAACAAAAATACTGCTCAATGCTATTTTCTTGCAATGGAGGGGATTTGTTCGAGTTTCTTGGGGGCACCATCTAGAAGTTGCATAAGTTTTGAAGAAAAAAATATAACGAAATCTTTGACGCTTTAATGGTATCAAAAGAAGATATGAATTAATCTCTTCTCTGCACAATTTGTCGGAGTCATGAAGGTACTAAATCTTTTACGACACAAGCCCAAATAGAGATGGCGTATGACCATTGCGGTGTGCCTCGCCTCTGAAACTAAGAAAACTGTCAGCTCCATACTTGAGAATGATTGTTGTAGGAAGACAAAGACACCATAGCCAGCACAGTACTGAAAAGATGCTTTTCAGTTCTGTTAGTAGACAGATATAAGTGACATATCTTACGTGCAATCAAAAAGGCTTGTATTTAGAAATAATTACTAGTAATTGAGAACTAAAGATAAGTCGATGTATTAATGAATAATTAACTACAATAGTTCATTAATTTCAAACAAGTAATATCTAAACATATATTTGGAAAATGATATATAAACTAATTACAATACAAATTACAATTACAATTACAATTAGCAATAGCACGGACTTCTACCTTTTACGTTAGCCGTTGGAGTTCAAATCTGGACCTCGCAGCCAGCTGAGGAAACACGTTTGAAAGAGTACAAATATCATAATTCTTCAACTAGATTGTGGCTACATGCCCAGCTATAGAGATCTACTTGTAAAGATAGTCAATTTACTAATATCAAAGAATATAAATTAAGAATATAAAATCCAAGAAAGAGTAAAAAAAACACCTATATGTAGACGCGAACTAACAATGATCCAGATCTTATTTTTTGCAGTGAGACGTAATTGCTCCAGAAGAAGTATCCGAATCCCCATTGATTGAATTGTAAAATATATCCGTCAAAGTAAATAAATATTGAATTTTTTCGAAAATACTGATAAATATATATACCAAAATATTTGAAACACAAGAGTATGATCTACAGTAATTCATTTTAGACACATGAACAAATACTTTATAGAGAGCAAACAAAAAATTAAAATACATTACACAGATCCCAAGTAACAATGTAGTGCACGCACCCTGGGAGTTTAATTAGCCTTGGAGAGTTTAGACTCAACACTTGGCATAGTAAGGGGGAAACGAAATGGACAGCTTTAGGAGACTAAATATTGAAATCTCAACACCAATTTGATGCTAACTTTTTCGTAATATTCCCTTATTTGAAACTGATGCATCAATTCTTTCTAAATTATATAAAAATATAAAATAAAATCTGAAAAAAGTACTAGTATAAAAAGTCTAGTATCTTACGCCCAAACAATGAGTACAAGCTCTGAAGGTTGTCTGGAGAAGAGTATGCAAAGATCAATAAGGTGTTGAAGCGATGGGCAAACACATAAAGCGCTTCAATTGCTATAAACCATGATTCTCCTATTTGGATCTCTTCCTTCACTCACTCTTGGGTGAAAAAATTTGCGAAAAAGTACAACAGAACAATGTTGTGGCATTGTCTATTACAATTATTAACTGATTTCTTTGTATTTAGTCGTTCCATGTTTTTCTACTTATCAAAGTTGTCTAGCCCTTTATTCTATGTATGACTTTGACAACCATGTGTTCACACAGGAATCTTAAGAGAAACGTGTTTTTTTCTTACTTTTAATATTTGCTATTAGGTTCGTGAATGACAAATAACTAAGACCAACTAAATAGATTTTTATTATATATTATAATTTTGGAATTGATATCCATAAATAATAAAAATTGTGACACTGTGAAACTCTTTTAGATCTTCTCTTATATTCGGGGCCTCCACAACACCTCGTTCACCTCATCCACTGTCCTCACAACACATGAAAGACTTAATACTAATAATAATAAAACTATCCCATCCCTTCATTCATTATACCAACACATTATTGATTCCATGTATAGCATATTTTTTTAAAATATCCACCAGCTAGAGCTTAGACAAATGGGGGGGAGCATGATAGTTCTCCTGCATATATTTGTTTATTCAAATTACTTTATAAATTCAATTAAATGATTTATCATAATTGGTCGCTACTAAGTATAACGCGACAGCATGCTACAAACCTTGTTGTCAAGGGAAAGGATTAAAAGCCGCCTTCAAGGTTTGAGCTTTAAAGGTTGGCAGTCCAGATGTCAGTCTAGATCATAGTTATCCACTAGTATTTTGGAGGCGACATTTAGCTTGAAAGTGGAATAAATTAAGTTGAAATTTGTGCGGCATGTTGAAACCAAGGACGTCTAGGCTGTCTTATGGAAAGGTTAGAACATGCGGACAACGGGAAAATTTGACCATTTTGGAAGCTTGTCAGATGGGATTACAGCATACTCTTTCTTGGGCCTGTAGAGGTCTAAAAAATGGGTCGTGGAGTTCTTGTGGAAGAGGTTGCATATGAGTTGAGAAAGTATATCAGTTGAAGGATATATTAGGAGAGGAAAACGAGAATCTTACCTAAAGAGAAATCATTTAATGTGTCCTCGGTTCAAGGGGGGCGGATGGCGTACGAGAATAGTTTTGATATTCTATTGTGCCCAAATGTGAGGCATCATGAACATATGACGTATGTATATGATCGTGCCTACACGAGGAAATTGTTTATGATCTTTAATAGATTACTCTTAACTCTAATCTCAAACGCACAGATCAACCAAGCACCCGCAAAGCTATCAACACACATATACCGTGGTTCGCCTATCCTTAACTAAGTGTAGGCTACGTCCTGTTTTGAGGGCTTCGCGGCACAGCTGATGGGGCTCTCTGCACGATTGATGGGAGGGTTCCCACAGATCGTCAAACACTCGAAGATCACTCACGGATCCTCACTTCGCTAATACTCCTAGTAAATCTAAACAGAAACCCGCAATCGTCACCTAGGAAGACAACCTATCTTTATCCCACTCGAGAGTAACAGACCCTCTATGAGTGTTTACAAAGAAAGCCTCACTTGATCACAACAATTTTACAAAGAAATTAACAAGAACCTTTAGCGCAACGGCAAAAGTCGTATACAGGAGGATGAGAAAGTGTTTTGTAAATGGATGTCCTCTAAACCACATGTTTATGACTGTTTTAATATGCTCAGTGTAGCTTAATAATATGCGTTGATCACTTTAGAATTAATGAGCTCTACAGTCTGGATGTTTTCACAATGCGCAACCGTTTGGATCAGTCATTAGTTGAAGCATAAAAGACGTACCGGGAGGTTCTAGCTTCACTCATCACAATCTCCACCTTGAGTCAGAACTCGCTAAGGATAATTGTCCGGAGTGTGCGCAGAAGACTTCATCATATGCGTCTCACTCTACAAAGGCTCCACAATTAATGCATATTCAACAAATCGACAGAGCAATGCTTGATTGTGGCTGATCACCTACTTACTGGTGCCCATTCAACAAGTGGGGGTTTTGTTGGAATCGTCTTGAGTAATTCAATCACTCCCTTTTTTGTGACACAGTACCCTCCCAAATGGAATCTGACGATCCACATGTTTTGTTCTCCTTGGACGGAGGATCTTGCTCAAATGATGGACCCTTGTGGCTATCTATACACATTGACCATGAGGTCCTAGGGTACTGGCTTTCCTGTCAAGATTCTTGGAGCATGGATCTCTTTGAAGACATCATAGTCTCCAATTCAGACTAATCTTGTGGAACAACTAAAGACTACCATGTTGGAACAATAGGGGCAATTGAGACGTTCACGACTACACAATTTCCAGTCCAAGGTAAAATTTATGATGTGGTAGACTTCCTTGGTCCCTTGTCACCTACAAATCAGATTCTACAATCCCACCAGATTAAGTGATATTTTCCTTTTGAAACGTAATATTAAGGGCTAACAGGTGTAGAACCATTTAATATATCTCAACAACCATATTCAAAGTACCCTTTCACTCGACGATTACTAACATTTAGCTACAAGTAAAGAGATGCAGTGAATAAAGCGGTCGAGTGCTAATAATATGACATACCTTACAGACCCTTAATAATTAAATAATTGACATTTTGCAGGACATTCTCTAATTAGCTCGAATATCATCTTAGGCGATTGTAATTTGCTGAAATGAAATGTTTGCTAAAGGATGCTCACGGGGTTAGCATCACCTAGTTCATTACTTCAGACCAGGTTTTGTTCATGACATACCTTGCTGGAATTCTTTTCATAGGCTACTTCTAACTTCTATCTGATTGTCATTCCAGAATTTTTCTTAGCACATGCTCCTATATCTGTCATGTACAATTCAGGGATGTCAGCTTAATTTCAGTTCTCTAATCTTGGATTAGACTTACTAGACTATATAGGGCATTCTCATACAAAAGCGTAACACGGCATATCATCATGGAACACAAGGTAAAACACTATCTATTATACTCGCTAGAACCAATGCTCATAATCAAAGTGTCAACCTTTTATACCAGTGGTGGTCCTAGTAAAGTTGTTTAAGGCCATATCAGTGTATTTATGCAACCAACACAACTATTGGGCAAGTTATTATCAATGGAATCCCATAGGTTGATCCATAAATTTCTCCTACTACTGCGCGGATGATCGTGTAAGACTATGGGCGTTTTCGACATCTAATTGCCCCACTTCTAAGTCAGTGGGGAGAAGCTGCTATAAAACGAAAGCATTAGCCCTATCACTTTTAAATTTAACAACGGGGCGTATGACAAAATCTCATTAAATCTAATACAACATACCCGGTCGTGTGTATACTTTGGCCACTCAATGGGTCTTACTACCTAGGGTTTCAGTAGTGGAACTACCTTCTTGAGTTTTAAATATGCCATTGCGTTCCCCACAAAAGGTTTTTATGGTCTTTTGGGTTTAGGGACAAGGACGCATGTGCCATTTACCTTAGGGCTACACTCCTCCTCCATTGCTGATTTTCCATTCTCCTTTCTCTTGGATCTGTATTGCCATCATCAATTGTTCCTGTTCAAATCTCTGGCCTATTCTGTAACCCGCAAAGCAAAGCTGTGTAATTCAATCCTACTCTGAAACCTAGTAGGGGGTTCTATTTCCCTTCTAGATATGTCCCTTGCCATTGGTAGTGGGATAGCTCTTCTTATTGGGGCTCTTTTACTCTTCGCTTGTATGGAGGGTACATATGGAGTGACTTTCTTCTGCTTCTGGTTCGGGTTTCTAAAAACCTCATGGTGAATGATATCATTCTGCTACTGGTGTTGGCTCCAACCTCAATTGAATAACTCTGTGGAAAATTTATGCTATGGGCATTGCATCTTGGCATCAAGTTCCAGCCTATGATAGACTTACTTAACAACTGTCTCATTACACACATACAATCTACTAATAATGCATTAACCCCTAGTGTCATCGCTACCACAGTCGTCATACCCTTGGATCCCATTCTTTGGTATCCTAGGAATACACCCCTTTAGGAGGGGGGGGGCGCGGGAAAAAAAACTAGTAAATCTAACTTCCCATCCTAGTGTGTTCTAAGCGCACACCCCAAAAAAAAAAAAAAAAAAAGAATACCTTAGATGACTTATAGCTAGTTCTTCTCCCTGACCACTTATTGATTCTGGGTGGCATTTAAACTCTATAGTAAGTTGCACAGGCTTATGTTTATAAGTTTGTTTGCAGTTGTTTTAGGGCTTTTCCCCAGAAGATTTAGCAGTCCAGATGTAAACTGAGACAAAGGGGGGGGTCTACACCCTTTTCAAGAGGGTATTCCATGTCACTTTTTTTTTTTTTTTCTATCGAACTCCAATGTGCTGAGGGGTTCTGCTTATAGTCCTATGTCTTAGGATCCCTGGTCATTACAGAACTTATCCAAATTCCTATCATTACAGAATTCCAACCCATTGTCTGTCTAAGAGCCTTCACCTTCCTATCAATCGTGGTTTTCATCTAACAAATTTCGGCAGCTTTTGAATTTAGTGAGGGCCTCATCTTTTGATTTTAGAAGGGTTAAAAACCCAGACTTTGTACTAAATCATCCCATGGAAGAAGTAGCTATTCCTTCCATGGTGGACCTAACCGTGTTCAGGTCCCCATAATCGCATCAAGGGTATTAGGCCTTTTTTGTAGCTAGTGAACTCCTTTTGTGACACTGGGCGGTCCACTATGTTGTCTTAAACCAGCACCACACTTTTCACAAACAAGGATCCAAAGTGTTAGATTTGTCTCTACCAAACATCCCTATTGGAACCTAAGATGTTTTAGGCCTGTTTCTACTCATAAGGTGTCCTAACCTCAATATCACTTTTTGTGCACCCTTTTTGATGAATCGTGCACTTTGTTCTTATCACGTAATAATTTACATACAAATGTACAAGCCATTTCTTTTTAAACCTCTTCATGCACTATGTTTTTCCTGTATACATTCGATGTCAACCATTTTCTGTCTTATAACAATAGCCACCTTCATCTAAAGTTTCCCCCTACGGATATGTTTCTTTTTAGTTCCACAGATGAACTAACCTTACCAGCATTATCAGTTTCCACTTCAGTTTTAAGGTTCAGGTTACCTATTCCTCTAACCTTACACTTAATTTTTCCCCATAAAGACAGTCTCATTGTTCATGCACTGCTACTCAGACTCTTGAAACCCTCCTTATTTGTGGCTCTACATAGGAAGGACAACCTGAACTAGACCCACCGTCTGTGATCTATGTCCGACTCTAGACATGTGAAGACTGCGCGAATCATTGAGACAACAATAGCTATCACTAGTGGAGGCTACATTACTCTATAATGGTTTCCTTGTTTGTTTGCTTCTTACTACTACGAACAATTTTTTCGTTTAAATGTCATCGTTCTATGGCATTGACAAACGTTTCTGGTCTCCCCGCTTGTTTTACCATAGACCCTTCCCCTGTTTCTATTAAGCTTTGGGCCAATATCACTAACGTGCTTCCGCTATAGTTGACCTAAGTCTGATCTACCCTTCACAACAATAGATGTTACCCATTTCCTCCTTTTTCGACCTTTAAAGACGTCTAACTCCTAGCCTTTAATTCAGATGCCTGGTATCAGGTCAGACTAGCACAACTACCAGTAATTGAAGTGCATTTTTTGAAACTTGGTACTCATCTTAAGGAATTAAGTCAGGATCTGCTAAGCTAGTGTCCCCTATTCTTGGCTAGGTCCTTTTAAAAATTAACAGTCATCCTTCAAAAATTTGTCCAGATTAATCTTCTAAAGTACTGTGGTATCTATTTGTAAGAAAACCTGCACCCTTTACGAAAACTAGGTTTGGAGTCCAACGGAATGGAAGTGTTTTTGCCGTTTTACCCCATAAGGTGGAGAGGTGTATTTTATGTTCGTCTACCTTTCTCATGCACGTTGTCAGACAGGTTCATCACGATAGGTTGTGCACTTCGCATCACGTTAGCCTTTTTTCTACATTTTTCCTTTGGCCACTTGTACACCTTTTCTAGGCAAATCGCAAAACTTTGTTATGGACAACAGGTGCTTTCATCTCTCTTTTTCCAACTACTAGAAATCGTTTATCACCAATCATTTGGGAAATCTCCATTGTGTATTAATACTCATGGTTGTTAGTTTGGGAATTGATGGCGGTATTTGGGGAAATGAAATATAGACCCTAGATTATCTAGGAATAGAACAGATTAAGAATCCCCAAAACAGATTTCGCAAACCCTAGAAAAAAAAATTTTCAAGAGAACCACTAATTGAAGAATCTTGACTTCAATTAAATCTATATCCTTAAGTACGTAAGGAACACAAAGATCAAGAACCCCAATGTTTCTACTCGACACCCTAAATTGCCAACAAAATCACTTTGATCGCCACAAAACACCTTAGAATAAGGCCTCTAATACCTCGTTATTATTCTTTATAAAAATCTACTGCTTTAAAATCTAATCAGTAGACACAAAGATCACACCAAGCACCACAAGAAATCAGACACACACATATACCCATGGTTCACTATTCAAATGCATAGGCTAAAACTTCCACGTTGAGCTCTATAACACTATAGGCTCTCTGCACTAATGATCCACATATCCATTCAGAACACAATCAGATTCACTCACATCCTCACAATCCTCAATTCGCTCAAACTCCCGTCAGTAAATCGTAAACAGACTGCAATCTTACCCTAAACTCTATCTGGGTATCCCTAGCTCGAGAGTAAAACAGAACCCCTCTAGGAGTGATTACAAGAAATCCTCACTTGATCACAACATATTTTACACAAATAAATATACCAAAGAACCTTAGCCTAAATGTCCAAGTCATATACAGGAGAGAGAAAAGTGTTTTGTGATCTATCCTCTAAACCCAATTTTTAGACTGTTTTATATGGTTGGATGTGAGGCTTAATAATAGGCGTTGGATCAGCTTTAGAATATATGGCTTAGATCTTGGATGGTTGAACAATGCGGCACCGTTTGGATAAGTGCATTAGTTGAAGCACAAGACGTCACCGTTTCTGGCTTCACCATCAGCATAAATAAAGTTGTATACTCTGTATATAGTTTGGCATCAGAATATGGAAAAATGTGTTCAAAAAATTCAACATCTCTGCTAACAAAAAAATTATTTTTAGTAATATCAAACAATTTAGAGTGATGCTATGGGTACTAACGGATGGGTACTAATCTGTGTACTAACTAAAGCATAGTACCCATACTATGCGTATAGTACCCGTACTATACTTTAGTTAGTACACAGATTAGTACCCATTCATTAGTACTCAAAGTATTATTCAACAATTTATATCCCTTTTGAAAAGTAGGATACCCCAAAAAAATGCAATGTAAAACTCTTGGACTAAACTTATCTGATTTAGGCAAAATGGTAGCATAACAAAGGCATCCAAACACTCTCATTTTTGTCAAATTTGGTGTTTTATGAAAAAGCATTTCATATTTATTTTGAAGAAGAGATGTTGGAACCCTATTAAGGATATATGTGGCAGTTAAAATTAAAGTCGGCGGTGAGCCGTGTCGTGCCTAAAAATTCAAGGCTTATGTCTTGCTAAGGTCTGTAAAAATTCGTGCCTTGTCGTGTCGGCCGACAGTCTGAAGGCCCACGGCATGGCCCGCTATACAACATGTCATGTCGCGGGCTATGCCATGGACCTACCACGTGGGTCGGCCTACAATTTTTTTTAATATTTATAAATTATGGTAATTTTGATTTATTATTAATAATAATTATAAAGAGAGTAATACTAGCCTTACAAAGAGCCATACAAAGAGGTATACAAAGAGACAAATTCATCCCTTGAAAGAAGGAAAAAAAGAGAGAGAGAGAGAGAGAGAGAGAGAGAGAGAGGCAATCATGAATTTCAAGGATTTGATTTGTCTTTTTGTATGCCTCTTTGTAAGGCTAGTATTACTCTTATAAAAATATATTATATGTTATATTTGGTGACATTTTGTATCGTATTAATAAAAAAAATATAATTACTGTGAAATATAATAAAATAATGAGAGAAGTGAAATATTAATTAAATTTCAACATTTTTTATTAATTATAAATTATAAATACAAACTTAGAAATTAGGATTAAGAATTAACGTTAACAATTACATCTCCGTTATAAATACAAGAATACAAATAATACAACTATCTCAACTTTGATTCTGGTTTACAAATATTTAAAGTAAATGGTTGATAAAAAAAATATCATACATCTTTATTTTCATTAATTTCTTTGTTGTTTACAAATATTCTAGTTTACTCATTTCATTTGTTGTTTTTGTTTTATTTACGGTTTCTTCCAAGGTTTCATCTATTTATCCAATAAAAACAGGTTGGGATATAAGAGCGGGGAATTGGAGATTCATGATCCCATTCAACCTCATCATCCGATTTTTTTTTACAATTACCATGTAACCCCTGATATTTAGGGATGGCTTTTGTGATATTTATAAAACCACATGGCACATCTAAAATTATTTCAAATGTTGAGGGTTTAGATTAGTTATCCTTATTTTTTTGTGAAAAGAAAGTTAGAATTTTTATTAAGGATTGGGTTTTCTGAAATAGCTTATTATTCACGCCAATTAAGATTAAAATTTAATATTTATAATTCTCTTCTTTTGTCTCTATACTCTTAAGTCTTATACTGTTTTTCAGTGTTCAAATTTGAAACTTGTGAATTGTACTTGCCTTTTATGTCAAGTTCTTCTGGAGTTTGCACTTCTTGATAAATTTTGGAATCATTGGACACTTTGGTATTTTTAGTTGTGTAGTTTTTCATTTAACATACATTAATTTTCTAGGTTTGGTATAGATTTTTTGACAAGCTAATTTAATTGATATGTTAGATATTGTTGTGTGTGATCCATCAAGCTCAGGCCTTTGCGAGGATATAACCTGACCCAGAACTAGCTCGACAACGATGATTGATCGACCCAGCATAAGCTTGTCAAGCTATAGCTCAACCCAGTATAAGCTAATCGCGAGCAATCAGAACAATCATTCAATCAATCTCCAGATTACTTTAGATCCCAGATATTGTAGGAATGACTAGATCAACAGCGATCACTGCGTAATCACAACGCCTAATCGTGAGAATATCAAAATTGCGATTCAGATCAATTGTAATCTGCTTAATTTCGCTCTTTCCTTTGTACAAATCTTGTATATAAACCCCCTCAAATGATGAGGAAGTGATTACGAATTTCACATAGGAACTACATTGTAAGGTCTCACAGTAAATACTAAAACAGTGGATGTAGGCTTCAGAGTTAACCTCGCCGAACCACTTTAAAACTCTCATTGTCTTTACTTTATTGCATTTTTACATACATTGTTGATTATATTTAATCACGCACATATCAGTTTCGATCCCGACAAGATCGATCAGATCTCTCTGGTTGGTGCAAATTTCTATATCAACCGATATTGAAATTAATATTGTCTTGATTTCTTAACAATTTTTTAATTTGATCTGTGTCCAAAGAGTTGTCAATTGGTCTATTTACCTTTATTATTATTATTATTGTTGTTATTAATGTTATTTTGTAATTGGAAAATCGTGTAACTTTCTTTACTACTGCAGGTTGTAGGTAGAGTACTGTTGGTAAGGAATGAATTTGATGCTTCAAATTTCACATGTCGTGATTTATCTACCCTTGGCTTGGTTGGAAATGTTTGGGTTTTTTTCTTTCTTAGAATAATATTATTCTACTACCCAAACCATGTTCTTTCGTTTCTGAAGTATAAGATTCTGTTATCATTTTCTCAATGCAGTAAAGGTTTTTTTTTAATGATTAACATGCGAGAGGACAACCAGATTTTTAGATGCAAATATGTTTTCATTGCATGAGATCATATGGATTTTTTTATTTTTTTTGAACGCTGAATAAAATCTTTTGCTATTTCATGTTGTGAGGTCACAGCTAGACCTGATGGAGGATGGATGGTTTCTTATTTAATTTTCTTTTTTGCATGATTGACATGAAAGAGGCGAACCAGAGTTTATAAATGTAAGTACGTTTTCAATGCATGAGGTCATGTGGAATTCATCTTTGCTTTAACCTCGCATTTATCCTCTTGGGACATGTTTGCATGGGCTCTTTTAGGCTTAAAAGGCGTTAGCTTCGTCTTACCTCCTTTTGCTTGCTCGAGTCTGCATTGAACACCAATTCATACCAGTCTAAAGGATTGCCCGATGTTTCTGCCAACGTTACTGTTGTAATTGGGTAATGATGATCATTTTTATACATTCAGACTACTTTTCCTCTTGTTTTGGGCGATACTACTAATTTTTCTTGGCTCATACAGGAGACGAGGATATGAAAATATAATTGGACTCCAAACGATGGATCTTGTAATGAAAAAGTTAAAAACCCACCTGCTAGGGACAATTTATTATTTTTCCTGTGAATTAACTTGATGCAATACAGGTTTGCTGCTACTGAAGAAGTGATCGAAATTGATGGTAAACAAGTTAAGTTTGAAATGCCCTACATCGGAAGAATAAAAACTAAGGGGAGATAAGGATCAAACAGGCAGATCAGGAATCAGTGTATGGTTTAGAATGGAGACAATAGGATAGTAAGTTATATACTGAACTTTCTTTCTTTACACATTTATTTTGAGACAAGGTCTATCTGAAAGCGAACCATGGAAGTTAATGGAAAGAATTCCTGTCAAACTTTACATTTCACCCTAAGAGATAGCAAAAATGGATAAACGCTATATGTTAAAACAACCGATGCAAGGTGATACGTATCAAGATAGGTAGAGCTTGAGAGAAAGGGAGGACTCAAAGAATAGAAAGGGGTCATGCCTTGTATCCTTCATTCATTTCATTGATTTTAGCTTTTCTTCTCATTCTTATTTTGTACAAAACGGCATGGGAGAAGCTTCTCCCCCTGTTCAAATAAAAAATTTCCAATGGA
The DNA here is from genome assembly GCF_008641045.1 of Pistacia vera. NCBI lineage: Eukaryota > Viridiplantae > Streptophyta > Magnoliopsida > Sapindales > Anacardiaceae > Pistacia > Pistacia vera. The sequence continues at coordinate 132,045 of NW_022196673.1, read as the reverse complement.
AAAGGACATCAATGTCACTAACACAATCTGGAAAAGAGCATAAACTGAAAGTCTGAATTGATTCTACATTGAATTCTTCAACAAAAACCAAGCTAAACAAGACTTAAGGGCTTGATGAGCTTGTCATTCTCCTTTGAGCTAAACGAAGACAAAAGGCTTGAACTGAACAATAACCAATGGTTTTATAATCAAATCTGCAACCTACTGTGAATTTAGATGATATATAGTGAGAGAGTGTCTGTTAATCTCAATATGTTTTACTGTCAATAATTTGATATAATAGGAAAAATTCTAAAAAGGAAAAATTAAATAGAATATATTATGGCAGGGATTGAATTGAGCAAACATACCATATAGTCAAAGGGCGAAAGACTTGATTTGCAAGTCAAGAGAGCTTGAGTTTCTTAAATCTTTCATGTAGTGGTTCCTCATCATCATGGGAGTCATGGCTTCGCTTAGCTGTTTCAACATGCATCTTTGGATACAAGCACTGTGTTTTAGAGAAATCAATTAGTTTTGATTAACTCCCTGTTTACTGCAATTGATCTAGAGAATGGGGCTCTTTGATAAACCACCAATTAATGTGATAATTTTTATAATTAATTAAACTATATTAGACTATAATTTTTTCATGAAATAATTACAGCTTCCTATTAATATAGCAATGTTTACGAACATTTGGGAATTTCTGCCCTTGCGAGTGAATCTTATTATTATATTGATATGTATTATTCTTCTCTCTAAAATATCATTCAGCTTCTACATAATTATTTTATGGTGCATCTTGATTGTAGTCAATCTAAAAGACTAAAATAGACAAGAAATTGAGAGCAAAATTAATTAGATAGAAATAGAGATTTGAACTTCCTTACCCTTTAAAAGAATTAGAATTCTTTAAGTCTTTTAGGTTGCGGTTCATCATCATCATCATCATCATCATCATCATCATCGTCGTCGTTGTCATCACCGTCGTCATCATCATCCTCATCATCATCGATAGCGAACTCATTCAAGTCTAAAAGAGCAAAGCCAGTGGGTTGACTTGTACTTGGATTCAACTCTTCCACTTCTTTTTCATCCTCATACCTTTTGACATCACAATTATTGATACAACAAAACCAGATCAAACATCGTGATCAAATAATTAATATATGAAATAAATCAATGCAATTCAAAGAAATCAATTTGATTCTATATTTTAAAATAAGCAATTAAAAAACAGTTACATGCATATTAAAGTTAGTGAAAATTATTTGAATTGAACTTTAAGTTACTGCAAAAGATATATTTTTAGAAGTTTTCTAGAAGTTTCCGTGCCCACTTTACTCTTAAATCATCTTGTGATGTGTTCATGTGCCCAATGAATTTAACAACAATATATATTTCTTTATATTAAACTTTTGCATCTGAAAAGAAAGTGAAAACTTTTATATTTCTAGTCCATTAGCTAACAAGAGTTTCCAGAAAAATGAATTAGGAAAATAAAAACTAATCATATAATTAAAATTAGGTGTAGAAGGAAAACTTACTTGTTTTTGTAGTCGTATATTTTCAATCTCTTAGGGTGTGATTCAGTTGTATCAATCACGGTTAATCCAACCATTTCATTCAAGTCCAGAGAAGTAGCAGAACTCCTAGATTGCCAATCATGTGCAACAGAAAGGCCAAAGGATGGTGGTTCATCATTAAAACGATCATTTCCATTGAGTTTTAGCCTTCTCTTTAAAGATGAAAGATCTATTGGATTCTTCCATTTGTTCTCAAAATCTTGAGGGTACAATAAACGAACTCTACACTTTTTCACCTTACAACCTTCTATGGATATTTCATCATAAGTGGTAACATTGAAATTGATGATGGCCTTATCACTAGAATGTTTTCGATCCGGACCTAAAACAAAATCTCCACCAGTATACATAACACAATCATATCCCAAGAACACATGATCTGATTTGATGTAGAGAGTTCTATCTCCTTCAAACTAACCTTGTATAGACCCAATTACAAAAGACTTGTAGACACCATCATTTTCTTCGAAATGCAACTCACAGTTAACGAAGAAAGGTTGGCCCAAATCTAACAAATTTGGGAATTCTACAACGCTGCAGATAGCCAAACCGGCAAATTCATAATAGAATGAGCCCGGTGGTAGTTTTATATAATAATTAGCATTTTGAAAGCTAAACCACTCTAGAATTTCACTTCCTGGGAAACTCATACAACCTTTTGGATTCACACAGTTCATCTGCAATAAGAAAATATAACATTGTTAATTTAACATCAAATTTTTTATTCAACAAAAAATAAAAAATAAAAATTGACTTTCTATGATAAGAGAGAGAGACCTCTTCAATTTGTGAGCGTAAAATTGTATTTTGTGGAGAATTTAGTAGAGCATTTTTCACAATTTATCTGAGTGCATTCCTTTTCAATTTCCAATACCGTGCTTCTAGACACTTTAGATCACATGGACAATTTGACATGAAACGAGGCTTGTTAACAACATTTTACATGAAATTTGATATAAAATTTGATTTGTTAAGTGACTTCAGAATGTCATATAAAATTATGTACCACATGAGATGAGAAGATTTAGTACTACTTAAGATACATATAATTACTTTTTATTAGACAAAATAAATTAAAAGAATCGAAAAACATTATGGANAAAATAATAGATCAATTGCAGAAAAGAAACTAACTTTGGAACCCATTCATTGCAGCAAACACAAGTGGAGTCTAGACCATTCACAATCAACAAACGGAAAGAAACATAGAACTTAGAAGCGAGGGTACAGAGGTTTTTGGTGGTGGAGCTATCTCCCTCTCTTCATTTATATGTATACTCTTCAATAGTTAATGATCAGATCACACACAAGTGTATGTTTATATGATATTTGCTTTGGAATTGCCACTAGGTGATCCAACGATCAACTAGAACTCTTGGGTGTATTACTCAAGAGGTCCTTAATTCGATCAACTTGTGTTGCTAATATGGGTAACTACTAAAGGGATTTACCCAACTGTCAACTTCAAGCCCCAAGAGATTAGTTGAGGTAAATGCAAACTAGTCCAAACACCCCCGATTATCCTTTGGGAACTACAGGTTTGATTCTGCAAGTGGGTGGTAGACAAATTATGCACATTTGTAGGTACATACTAACCTAGTAACAAAAAAGCTACGAACACCGAAAAATTTGCACCGAAAATGTGTACCGGCCTACGTGTACGCGTGACTCAAATTTTTTATGAATATTTTTCTAGTGAACGACTGTCCATCAAATATGGACGACCGTTCACTCACATGGACTCCCGTCCATTTTATATGGACGGGGGTCCATTTGCTACGGACGGGCGTCCCCAATTAATGGACGCCTGTCCATAAATAAAATACAATAAAAAAATTATATAAACATTAGGGACGGCTGTCCACCAATTGTGGACGACCGTCCCTTCATTTTAGACAGGCGTCCGCAAATAAGGGACGTCCGTCCTTAACCAAAATATAAAAATAAAAAAAAAATAAAACTTTGGGGATAGCCGTCCATAAATTTTGGACTGTCATCCCTTACGTTTGGACGGGCGTCCATTAGTCCGTACTTTAAAAAAAAAAAAAAAAAAAAAAATCTAAACTACCTCTTCTTCTTTGCTTTTCTTCTTCATCTTCATTCCTCATCTCCTCTCTTTTTCTTCGTCTTCATTCCCCATCTCCTCTCTTTTTTCTTGTCCAATGTTATTTTAAGAGTAATGCAGATAGTAACCGTTACGAAGCTCGCTTCCTATAAGAGTGTCTGTCAACTTTGGAAAAATATTATTGAAAGTTCTGCATTCTTGGAAGCTCGCTCCAAGTACTAGGAATCCAGAATAACAATTTCCGGTATAAGGTATGTTTAGGAATACTGTTGCAGCATTACTGAACATGCAAGAGATGAGAAGTGGAAGCTCTACTTACAGTCATTACTCTCTGCCTCCTCTAAGCTTGCCAGACACTNTTTTTTTTTTTTTTTTTTTTTAAAGTATGGACGGACGTCCATTCCTAATGGACTAATGGACGCCCGTCCAAACGTAAGGGACGGGCGTCCCCAAAGTTTTTTTTTTATTTTTTTTATTTTCATATTTTGGTTAAGGACATGCGTCCCTTATTTGCGGACACTCGTCCAAAATGAAGGGACGGCCGTCCACAAATTGTTGTTTATAAAATTTTTTTATTGTATTTTATTTATGGACGAACGTCTTTTAAATGAGGACGCCCGTCCGTAGCAAATGGACCCCCGTCCATATAAAATGGACGGGAGTCCATGTAAGTGAACGACTGTCCATATTTGATGGACCGCCGTTCATTAGAAAAATATTCATAAAAAATTCGAGTCACGCGTACACATAGGCCGGTACACATTTTCGGTGCTAATTTTTTGGAGCTTTGTTGACCTAGTAAATATTAGCATTGCAATGAGTCTACACATTTCTCCGAGAATATATATATATATATATATCCCCTTCCGTTACATCAAAGAAATGCCAACTTGTAATTGATAGGCAGTTTTAAAAAGGGGTCATGCCTTGTATCCTTGATTTTTTTCATTGATTTTAGCTTTTCTGCTCATTCTTATTTTGTACAAGACGGCATGGTAGAAGCTTCTCCCCCTGTTCAAATAAAAAATTTCCAATGGAAAAGGGCATCAATGTCACTAACACAATCTGAGACTTGAAAATTGCAGTTTTAATTATAAACTGAAAGTCTGAACTGCTTCTACATTGAATTCTTCAACAAAAACCAAGCTAAACAAGACTTAAGGGCTTGGTGAGCTTGTCATTGTCCTTTGAGCTAAACGAAGACAAAAGGCTTGAACTAAACAATAACCAATGGTTTTATAATCAAATCTGCAATCTGCTGTGAGTTTAGATGATATATAGTAAGAGAGTGTGTTAATCTCAAAATGTTTTACTGTCAATAATTTGATATAATAGGAAAAATTCTTAAAAAAAAATAAAATGAAAAATTAAATAGAATTATGGTAGGGATTGAATTGAGGAAACATACCATATAGTCAAAAGGGCGAAAGACTTGATTTGCAATTCAAGAGAGCTTGAGTTTCTTAAATCTTTCATGCAGTGGTTCCTCATCATCATGGGAGTAATGGCTTCGCTTAGCTGTTTCAACATGCATCTTTGGATACAAGCACTGTGTTTAGAGAAATCAATTAGTTTTGGTTAACTCCCTGTTTGCTGCAATTGACCTAGAGAATGGGGCTCTTTGACAAAACACCAATTAATGTGATATTTTATAATTAATTAAACTATATTAGACTAGAATTTTTTCATACAATTACAGGTTCTTCCTATTATATAGCAATGTTTACCAACATTTGGGAACTTTGCCCTTGCGAGTGAATCTTATTATTATATGATACGTATATTCTTCTCTCTAAAATATCATTCAGCTTCTACTAATATTTTATGGTACATCTTGATTGTAGTCAATCTAAAAGACTAAAATAGACAAGAAATTGAGAGCAAAAATGATTAGATAGAAATAGATTAGAAATAGAGATTTGAACTTCCTTACCCTTAAAAGAATTAGAATTCTTAAGTCTTTTAGGTTGCGGTTCATCATCATCATCTATAGGGAACTCATTCAAATCAAAAAGAGCAAAGCCAGTGGGTTGACTTGTACTTGGATTCAACTCTTCCACTTCTTTTCATCCTCATACCTTCGACATCCAATTATTGATACACAAAACCAGATCAAACAGCATGATCAAATAATTAATATATGAAATAAATCAATGCAATTCAAAGAAATAAATTGATTATATTTAAAATAAGCATTACAAAAAGTTACATGCATATTAAAGTTAGTGAAAATTATTTGAATTTAACTTTAAGTTAGTGCAAAACATAATGATCATAATCAGCTCTACTATTCCTAGATGAGTGCATTTTATATATTGAATTGAACTTCATAATATTTTAAGCATAGTAACGGTTAGTAATAGTTCTAATTTTTGTCCAAAAAGCATTTAGTTAATACTTTACTTTCCCAGTTTTCTAGAAGTTTCCTGGCCACTTAACTCTAAATCATCTGGTGATGTATTCATGTGCCCATGAATTAACAACAATTATATTTCTTTATATCAAACTTTTGCACCCGAAAAGAAAGTGAAAACCCTATATTTCTATTCCATTAGGTGAACAAGAGTTTCAGAAAAATGATTAGGAAAATAAAAACAAATCATATAATTAAAAATAGGTGTAGAAAAGAAAGCTACTTATTTTTTAGTTGCATAGTTTCAATCTCTCGAGTGTGATTCAGTATATCGATCACGTTGATCCAACCATTTCATTCAAATCAGAGAAAGTAGCAGAAATCCTAGATTGCCAATCACGTGCAGCGGAAAGGCCAAAGGATGGTGGGTCATCATAAAACGATCATTCCATTGAGTTTTGCCTTCTCTTTAAAGATGAAAGATCTATTGGATTCTCCATTTGTTCTCAAAATCTTGAGGGTACAATAAACGAACTCTACACTTTTCACCTTACAACCTTCTATGGATATTTCATCATAAGTGGTACATTGAAATTGATGATGGCCTTATCACGAGAATGTTTTCGATCGGACCTAAAACAAAATCTCCACCAGTATACAAACACAATCATATCCCAAGAAAACATGATCTGATTTGATGTAGAGAGTTCTATCTCCTTCAAACTAACCTTGTATAGACCCAATTACAAAAGACTTGTAGACACCATCATTTTCTTCGAAATGCAACTCACAGTTAACGAAGGAAGGTTGGCCCAAATCTAACAAATTGGGAATTCTACAACGTGCAGTAGCCAAACCGGCAAATTATAATAGAATAGGCCGGTGGTAGTTTTATTAATAATTAGCATTTTGAAAGCTAAACCACTCTAGAATTTCACATTCCTGGGAAACTATACAACCTTTGGATTCACACAGTTCATCTGCAATAAGAAAATATAACATTGTTAATTTAACATCAAATTTTTATTCAACAAAAAATAAAAAATAAAAATTGACTTTCTGTGATAATAGAGAGAGGCTCTTCATTTGTGAGCGTAAAATTGTATTTTGTGGAGAATTTAGTAGAGCATTTTTCCACATTTATCGAGTGCATTCCTTTTCAATTTCCAATACCGTGCTTCTAGACACTTTAGATCACATGGACAATTTGACATGAAACGGGGCTTGTTAACAACATTTACATGAAATTTGATATAAAATTTGATTTGTTAAGGATCAGAATGTCATTAAAAATTATGTACCACATGAGATGAGAGATTTAGTACTACTTAAGATACATATAATTACTTTTATTAGACAAAATAAATTAAAAGAATCGAAAAACATTATGAGCTGAAAATAACTCTTTATTATTTACCTTAAGTTGCATATACCATCAAACGGATTTGAAATTTGGAATTTATAGATTGCAGTTCATCTTTCTCTTTCTCATGCCTTTCTTTTTAGCACTGTCACACTTCTTCTGAATGTTTCCAATGGTTTCCATAATCTTCAACATATAAGAAATGAATCCCCCACTTTTTCACCTCTGCCCTTTAGCATAAATTTGATGAGCACTTTACAATTTGATGACATCATTTATGACGAATTCTATCATGTTGCCAATAATATTGACACTCTTTAAACACCAATTTCGTATAGATGAAACCGAATAATCATGATCTGACTAGATATGCGCAAACATAGGAAATCTAGTTCTAGTTCTAATTCTTAAATTGCTCCTTACCATTTTCACTTTTCACCAAGCAATAACAGGTAACAATGTAAGAAGGAACCAGATTGTCCTTATTTGGAGAAACAACAAAGATGCAAGAAAACCTAGAAAGTTTTTATTATGCCAATCTAGTGACTAATCGAGAGTTTATAAGGTCCCGTATTTTGAAAGGTAAACCACTTAAGAATTTCATCTCCAGGGAAACAGATACTAGCACCAAATTCTCGACAAGATTCCTGTACCAATGAAATGAAAATATACACTACATCTAATATTATAACATAGTTTAGCTTTATATATATATACATAATATTGACTTTTAAAAACAAATAACATATAAAAAGGGAGAAAGGATAAAAAGAGATACCTTATGAAGAGTTTTACATAAATCCAATTTAAAACAATTGGCAAAAGTTTCCCGTCGTCTCAATGAGGTAACAATAGAAATGATGGATCTGATATTGATTCAAGGATGAGCGTCAAATGCTATCACATTACACCCATTGGAAACTCTGGCAAAAGTGAAGTCTCCGACATACTTATGTCTAGCAATCTCAATTTAGAAAGCCTTTTGATGTTCTGGTATGCTCTCAAAATTATTTTCACGTAGAAATAAGTTTTCTAGAAAGAATAATGTCCAAGATTGTCAGGTAATTTGGTCATTTGACAGTTTGACAAATTAAGAGATACCAAGAGTTTGAACTGACAAAGAATTCAACACCAATTCAAGGGTGCCGGTTCATCTCGACATAGTTGTAATCTACGAAGTTTTGGCAAGTGTAAATGGATGAGGTACTTCTTTATGATTGTTTCTCCAGTATTGAGATCTCCAAAGCTTCTAATCTCCAAAGTCACGGTAATTCTCCAATTTGATGCAGCCGAAAAGATAAGTGTTTGAGATATTTTACATTACAGATGTTGCTTGAGGGACTCTCAAGCGACGAACAAAATATTAAAATCAAATACTGAAGATTGAGGCTCTTGAGAGTTTGGAATCTCTGTCATGTGCTCGGAGAAACTGAGATCACATATTTCAAATTTACAAGATTCGTAAGAAAACAAACAAAATGACCAAATCATTTAGTACCTTGTATTTTTATAATTTTCAACAGAAAGACAACAGTATAAATACCAAAATATATACACCTGAAAACCGTTCCAATGTTTAACTTTGTTGTTTTGCATAACAAGTTTAACAAGACTCTCTGAAGGAAAACTTAATGGCAACGATTTAAATGGGTAATTATTCCAACCAAAGAATGTAATGTCATCGGGAAAGGATTCAAGTTCTTCAAAACCACCAACTTAGCTTCAGATTATCTTGGTCTTGCCAGTCTTCATAGCCATCTTCGTATTTTGAGTTGTATACTCTGAAGAATCTTAAGTTATCCATCTTTGACAAAACATGACAATTTAAGCCTGCATTGCTTATTTAGAATGTCCAAGTTTATGCTTCGTAGCTTCAGTTCCCTAACAGTCAACAAAGATGAGCGTTAGATACAAGAGAAGATACTCCATTAAATCAAAAATAATTAATTAAGTTAACGTTTGTAACCATCAATGTTAACCTAATCAAATTAATTTAAGCTTCATACGTAAGTTAAGATATAAAATTTATTTTTTTATTAAAATAAATTATGATCAATTACAACAAATACTCTAGTGAATAGAAACATTGAGTTGACTAAACAAATAAAGAAACGAATTTCAGTAGTAGAGATTAAAATAAATAGGATAACAATAACAATAACAATTACGATAATGTACTTCAAAAGTAAGGCATATTATTTTAATATTTTTTTATGTATTTAAGCTTTCTTTGAATTGAAGAAAGGAAATAATTTAAATTAATTGTATGACAATAACAATTTACAAAAGGAAAAAAAATGTAAATATAGAAGTTTGACTTATAGTAAAATAAAAACATTAATCTGATAATAAAAAAACATTTTTCTTTTTTGGCAAGCGTCTGGTACGTGGAAGACTTATTAGAATGAAAATAATAATAATAAAAAAGATACCATGATCTCTTATTAGATATCCTTAAACCAGACGTTAATTTAAAATTTGTTTAAAAATGTAAGCTCGCTCTCAAAGTTATCTGTCTATCTATATATATGTACAACTAGCCTTTACCTTTCTTTTTTTAAATGCTTTGAAGATATCCATATGATGACATAGTCGAATGTGTTTGCAACTATCATCCCGAGCAATTTCCCTACCCATTTCTTGAAGCAAATCATGCATTGTTATTTTATTGTAGTATGTCACAAACACGAGACACTTGTCAATAAGAACTTGTATTCCATTCTTTGCAGAAATGTCACAAGCATTTAGGATTTCTATCACTGAATCTATATGATCCCCTTTGAAGAAACATGCAATATCTAAAAATAAATCCTTCTCTTTCTCAAGTCCATCATAACTAACTCTTAATACCTTATGAATATCCAAAGGAAGACCTTTTTCTAGTTCTTTTATTGCACTTTCCCAAAATTCTTTTCCCTTGGAAAACAAATAGGAGCCCAACACTTTCAGAGCCAAAGGGAGACATTTGGTATATGAAATTGCTTTGTTCGATAGCTCCATATAATCTTCAATAGGAGAGTCTTGTTTAAAGGCATACCGATTAAAAAGTTGATGAGCTTCCTCCTCCCTTAGTCCCTGAACCTCATATATATAAGCATCATCTACTCCACAATTTCTCAACACTTGTTTATCCTTTGTTGTTATGATAATTTGACTTTTTGAACTCAACCAATTAAGATTTCCAATCAAATTTTCTATTTGCTGTAAAGATGTCACATCATCAAACACAATGAGAACCTTTTTATCTTTAAGTCTTTTTCTTGTGAAGGTAAGTCCTATATTGGGATCTCTATCCTCTAATATTGTGGAAAGAAGTTCTTTTTTCAAGTGAGTTAACCCATTACTTTCCTCCGACTCTTCCCTAACATTTTCAACAAAATAGGATCCTTCAAAATGACTAAAAATTTTGTTGAATACAACACGGGCAATAGTTGTCTTGCCAACACCACCTATGCCCCAAATTCCTATTTTGGAAACACCACTTGATCCATTGTGCAACAAAGACTCTATTCTTTTTATGGCAAATTCTATTCCAATCAGGTCCGTATAATCACTTGGAGATTATTTATTTAGTCTCATCAAAATATCGTCCAAAGTTTCATCTATAAGTTTAGATTCAGACCTAAATATAAACAACAAAACAAACTTTAATTAGTTAGAAATTATGTTGATTTAGGTTTCATTCAATTCAAGCGTTAGGAAATGTTTAAGACATAAAAGAATTACAAAAAGCGAAATATTATGGAATTAAAACTTACTTTTGATCATTAATAGTCCAGCCAGCTAGACTACCTACTTCATTCAAAGCAGTCTTCCATCTCTGCAGCATCTCTAACTTTTGCTTAGTATGTTTTTCAAGCTCAGCAAATCCATCTCCAAAACTCCCAGTTTGATTCCTTACATCTGATGGATCTACGTGATAGAAAACTGGTATAACAATCTGCTCATCTATTTTCTTGCAATGAAGGATTTGTTCGAGTTCTTGGAGGCACCATCTAGAAGTTGCATAATTTTTTGAGAAAATGATAACTGAAATCTTTGACGCTTTAATGGTATTCAAAAGAAATGATGAAATTTTATCTCCTCTAACAATTTGGTCATCAATGAAAGTACTAATCTTTTTACGACACAAAGCCAAATAGAGATGGCTAGTGAAACCATTGCGGGTGTCCTCGCCTCTGAAACTAAGAAAAACGTCATGCTCCTCTTGAGGATTGTTGGTGGAAGACAAAGAACCAGCCATCGACATCAACTGATGAAATGCTTTTCAGTTCTGTTTAAGTAGACAAAATATTAATGACATTCTTCGTCAATCAAAAAAGGCTTGATTAGAAAATAAATTAAAGTAATTGAGAAATAAAAAATTATGATTCAATATATAATTATTAAATAATTCATTAATATTCCTAGTAATTCTAAAAATATATTTAAAATGATATATAAACAATTAATAACAATTACAATTACAATTACAATTACAATTACAATAGAGGCACTACTTACCTTTTAGTTAGCCTTGGAAGTTCAAATCTGACACTCCAGCCACTGGAAACAACTTTAAAAGAGTATAAATATCAGTAAATCTTCAACTAGATTTGGCTACATGCTCAGCTTATTTAAAAGATAGATGCTACTTGTTCATAAAATTATAAAATTAAAATAATATCAAAGAAAAATAGAATATATAAAATCCAAGCATATATGTTACCGAACTAACAAATGGATCCAGATCTTAATGTTTTGCAGTGAGACGTAATTGCTCCAGAGAAAGTATCCGAAGCCAGATATGAATTGTAAAATTATTCGTCAAAGTAAAATTAAATTTATATTTTTCGAAAAATACTGATAAATATATATACCAATAATATTTGAAAAGAGTATGATCTACAGTAAGTTGCATTTAGGACACATGAACAAATACTTTATAGGAGAGAGAAAACAAAAAATTAAAATTAAAATTAGCACAGATCCAAGAACAATGGAGGCACGAACCTTTTAATTAGCCTTGGAAGTTTAGATCTAACACTTGAGCTATAGAAACTGAAGATGGACAGCTTTGGAGACTATAAATATTGAGAATCTTCAACAAAATTTGATGCTAATTTTTACTATATATTCAACTTATTTGAAACATAGATGCATCAATTCTTTCATAAAATTATATAAAAATAAAAATAAAATCTGAGAAAAATAATAGATATAAAAAGTCATAGTATCTTACCCAAATAACAAATGGAGACAAATCTGAATTGCTCTGGAGAAGGTATGCAAAGATCAATGAAGGTGTTGAAGCGATGGAAAACCATAAAACTTTCTTGCTATGAATGATTTCTCCTATTTTTATCTCTTCTTCACTCACTCTTTAAAGAAAATTGCGAAGAAAGTACCAGAAATTTGGTGGAAATTTCATTACAATTATAAACTGATTTCTTTGTCTTAGTCTCTCCATTTTTTTCTACTTTATCAAAAGTTGTCTGCCCTTTTTCTTTATTGACTTTGACAACCGTGTGTTACACAGTGAGAATCTTAGGGACGTGTTTTTTCTTACTTTTAATATATTGCTATTAAGTTCATAAATAAAAATAACTAAAGACCAACTAAAAAGATTTTTATTTATAATAGTTTATATATTGATACACTAATAATAAAAATTGTGAAACATGGATTGAACTCTTTCAGATCTTGCTCTTATATTCGAGGGCTCCACACCTCTTCACCTCCAATCCACTGTCCTCACAAAATGAAAACTTAATAATAATAATAATAAATAAATAAATATCCCATCAACTTATTATTAAAAAATTAGTTGTTCCAAGTGTATAGCAATGATTTTTTTAAAATATCCCAGTCTAAGCTTGGACAAATGGAAGCATAAGTTCTACTGCATATGATTTTTTTTATTCAAATTAATTTTATTCAATTATATATTTTCTATTGGTCCACTAAATATAGCCATGCATGCTTACAAACACTTGTTGTCAAAGGGAAAGGATTAAAAGCTTCAGATTTTGAGCTTTAAGGTGGACAGTCCAGATTCAGTCTAGAATCAATAGTTATCCCTAGTAAGTTTGGGCGACATTACTTGAAGAGTGGAAGAGAAAATTAATTGAGAATTTGTGAGGCATGTTGAACCAGAACTTGAGGTCTGGTCTTATGGAAAGGTAGAAAATGCGGGAAAAATTGCCATTTTGAAGCTTGTCAGTGATTACAGCATAATCTTTTTGCCATGTAGGACGTCTAATGGGTCTGGTGGATTTTCTTGATGGAAGAGGTTGCATAGATTGAGAAATAATATCAGTTGAAGGAATAGAATTATGAGAGGAAAAAGAAATATTACCTAAAGAAGAAGAAAAATATGGTGAACTATGTACTGGTTCAAATGAAGGATAGGATTTTGTATTGTGCACAAATTGAGGCATGAATCCAATAGGATATGAGTCAAATATGATCTCTACACTAGGAAATTGTTATTATTCTTTAATTAGAAATCTACTTTAAATCTAATCAGTCAAACACAAAGATCAAACCAAGCAACCACAAAGAAATCAGACACACAATATACCGTGGTTCGCCTATTCAAGAATGAATAGGCTACGTCCATGTTGAGCTCCACAACTGATGGGGCCCTCTGCACTAATTGATTCCACAGATCCAATTACAAACAGAATCAAGATTCACTCACTCCTCACTTCGCTCAAACTCCCTTAGTAAATCTAAACAGAACTGCAATCTTCACCCTAGGAGAAACTCTATCTTGGTATCCCTAGCCCGAGAGTAAACAGACCCTCTACGATGATTTACAAAGAAATCCTCACTTGATCACAACAGATTTTACAGAGAAATATAACAAAGGACCTTAGCTCTAACAATGGCAAAAGTCGTATACAGGAGAGAGAAAAGTGTTTTATGATCTATCGTCTAAATCCAATTTTTAGACTGTTTTATATGGCTGGATGTGAGGCTTAATAATAGGCGTTGGATCAGCTTTAGAATTATGGCTTAGATCTTGGATGGTTGAACAATGCGGCACCATTTGGATAAGTGCATTAGTTAAAGCACAAGACGTCACCGTTTCTAGCTTCACCATCAACAATCTCCACCCTGAAGTCAGAACTTGCTAAGGAATATCGTCCACGTGTGCAGAGAACCTTTCATCAGTATGCTTCTCAGCTCTACAAGGCTCCTTATGCTATATTCAACAAAGCCAAGCAATGCTTGAATTTTGTGGCTGTCACTACTTTGGTGCCCATATCAGCAAGGTTGTTGGAATCTTCTTAAGTTCAATCACTCCTTTTGTGATCAGGTCCCTCACAAAATGGAATCTGACATCCACAAGTTTTGTTCTCTCATGGTAGACAGGGTTCTTGCTCAAATGGATGGCACTCTGGCTATCTGAATACACAATTGCCATGCTGTCTACTAACTTGGCTTCCTTCAAGATTCCTTGGAACCATAGCACCTCTTTGAAGACATCAATCACTGCCACATATTCAGCTTTTGTTGTGGACAGTGCTACAAGTGGCTACAATTGAGACTCCCAACTAACACAATTTCCTCCAAGGGTAAAATAGTATGATGTTGTAGACTTCCTTGTGTCCCTATCACCTGCAAAATCAGAGTCTACAAATCCCACCAGATCAAGTGAATTATTTCCTTTTGAATAGTTTAAACTAACATGTAGTGAACCATTTATATGTCTCAACAACCATTTCAAAGTAGCCCAATATTCACTACCAGGATTAGACATAAATTGACTAAGTAAAGAGATTGCAAATGATAAATCAGGTCTAGTTTTAATCATGGCATACATTACAGACTCTATAATATTAAAATAGGGTACATTTTCCATCCTAATTATCTCAATATAAATCTTAGGGCATTGTAATTTGCTTAAGATGAAATGGTTTGCTAAAGGCATGCTCACGAGTTTAGCATCAGCCATTTCATACTTCATGACCAGGTTTTTCAGGTATGACAATTGGTGAATTCTTAATTCATGGCTACTTCTATTTCTATCTATTGTCATTCCTAGAATTTTCTTAGCACTCCCTAGATCTTTCATGTCAAATTCAGAATTCAGCTTTAATTTCAGTTCTCTAATCTTGGATTTAGACTTACTAATTAGGAGCATGTCATCAACATATAAAAGCAAGTAAATAGGCATATCATCAGCGGAAGCAAGGTAAAAAACAGCTATCATATTTACTCCTAGAGAAACCAATGCTCAATATAAAAGGTGTCAAACCTTTTATACCATTGCCTAGGTGATTGTTTAAGGCCATATAGTGATTTATGCAACATACAAACATGATTGGGCAGGTTATTATCAATGAATCCCATAGGTTGAGTCATATAAATTTTCTCCTCTAACTCACTATGTAAGAATGCCGTTTTGACATCTAATTGCCCTACTTCTAAGTCATGGTGAGCTACTATAGAAAGCATTAGCCTAATCATTTAAAATTTAACAACCGGTGAAAAAATCTCATTAAAGTCTATACCTGCCCTCTGTGTATAGCCTTTAGCCACCAAATGGGCTTTATACCTAGGGGGATCAGTATGAGACATACCTTCTTTGAGTTTAAATAGCCATTTGCATTCCACAAGTTTATGGTCTTTGGGTTTAGGGACCATGTGCCATTTACCTTTAGGGACTACATCTCCTCCTCTATTGCTGATTTCCATTTCTCTTTCTCTTTGGATCTTATGGCCTCATCATATGTTCCTGGTTCAGATCTCTGGACTTCTGTACCACAAGCAAAGCTGTGTAGATTAAGTCTGCATATGAAAACCTAGCAGGGGGTTCTAATTTCCCTTCTAGATATGTCCCTTGCCAGTTGGTAATGGGATAGATCTTCTTGTTAGGGCTCTTTTATATCTTCAGCTTGTATAGGGTCATGTGGAGTGAATCTGCTTCTGGTTCAGGTTCTAAACCCTGGTGAGATGGTTCAGTTTGCTATGGTGTTGGCTCCACCTCAATTGGAGTAACATCTGGTTGATTTTGACCATGGGCATTGTCATTTGGATCAATTCCAGCCCTATTAGTAGACTTACATGGAAAAACATTCTCGTTAAACACTACATCTCTACTAATAATGACCTTAACCCCTAGTGTATCTCTATCCCACAGCCTATAATCCTTGGTCCCTTCTTGGTATCCTAGGAATACATACCTTATAGACCTAGGTTCTAACTTCCCATCACTAGTGTGTGCATAAGCTGCACATCCGAATACCCTTAGATGACTTAGGCTTAGTTCTTTCCCTGACCACTTTGATTCTGGGCATTTAAACTCTATAGTAGTTAAAGGGCTTATGTTTATTAGGTATGTTGCAGTTGTTAGGGCTTCTCCCCAGAAGGATTTAGGTAGTCCAGATGTAAACAGGAGACATCTCACCTTTTCCAAGAGGGTTCCATTCATTCTATCAACGACTCCATTTTGCTGAGGGGTTCTCCTTATAGTCCTATGTCTTAGGATTCCCTGGTCATTACAGAACTTATCAAATTCTACATTACAGAATTCCAACCCATTGCCTGTTCTAAGAGCCTTCACCTTCCTATCAATTTGGTTTTCCACTAACAATTTCCAACTTTTGAATTTAGTAAGGGCCTCATCTTTTGATTTTGGAAGGTATACCCAGACTTTTTTACTAAAATCATCCACTATGCAGAGAAAGTAGCTATTCCTTCCATGGGACCTAACCTGTTCAGGTCCCCATAAGTCAGCATGAAGGTAATATAGGCAGTTTATAGCTAGGTGAACTCCTTTTGTGAAACTGCCCCTATGTTGCTTACCTAGCACACATGTTTCACAAAATTCCAAAGGTGTTATATTGTCTCTATCAAACAGTCCCTGTTGACCTAAGATGTTTAGGGCTTTTTGACTCATGTGTCCTAACCTCATATGCCATTTTTGTGTCACACTTAATTCTGATGAAATCAGTGCACTATTGTTCCTATCACATTAATAGTTTCCACACAAAATATACAAGCCATTTCGTTTTAGACCTCTCAGCACTATGTTGTTATTCCTGTATATATTGATGCAACCATTTTCTGCCTTATAACAATAGCCAACTTCATCTAAAGTTCCTAGGGATATTAGGTTTCTTTTTAGTTCAGGAATGAACCTAACCTTAGACAGCATTATCAGTTTACCATCTTCCAGTTTTAAGGTTATGTTACCTATTCCTCTAACCTTACAAGCATTATTATTCCCCATAAAGACAGTCTCATGTTCGTCATCTCTAAACTCTTGAAACCACTCCTTATTTGGGCTCATATAGAAGGAACAACCTGAATCTAGGACCCACTCTTGGATCTGGTCTAACTTAGACATTGTGAGGACAAACATTATTGTTCCCCATAAAGACAGTTTCATGTTCGTCATCTCTAAACTCTTGAAACTACTCCTTATTTGGGCTCATATGGAAGGAACAACCTGAATCTAGGACCCACTCTTGGATATGGTCTGACTTAGACATTGTGAGGACATCTGAGACAACAATGCTATCACTAGTGGAGGCTACATTACTCTCAATGTTTCCTTGTTTTTGCTTCTTAATCCACTCGAAACAATTTTTCTTTAAATATCTAATCTTATTGCAGTGAAAACAATTTCTGGTCTCCCCTCTTGTTTTACCATAACCCTTCCCCTTTTTCTTATTCTTTGGGCCATTACTACGATGCATTCCATTTACAGATTGACCTAAGTCTGATCTACCCTTCACAAACAAATTATTTCCATTTCTCTTTTGGACCTTTAATTCTAACTCCCTAGCCTTTAATCCATCAATTATCAGGTCAAGACTAGGCACAGTACCAGTATATTGAAGTGCATTTTTGACAACTTGGTACTCATCAGTTAAGGAATTAAGCAGGATCATAGCTAAGCTAGTATCCCCTAATTCTTGGTCTGTTCCTTTTAAAATCAAAGTCATCTTCAAAAATTTGTCCAAATTATCTTCTAAAGACTTAGAGTTATCTATTTTGTAAGAAAACAATGCACCCTTTAAGAAAACTAGGTTTGGAGCAAACTATAATGAATAAAGTGTTTTAGGTTTACCCCATAAGGTGAGAGGTGTATCCATGCCATCTACCTTCCTCAGCACGTTGTCAGACAGGTTCATCACGATAAGGTTGTGCGCTTCCTCATCAACTTCAGCCTTTTTCTTCAATTTTTCCTTTGGCCACTTGGTAACATCCTTTTCTAGAGGAATCGCAACTTTGTTATGAGACAACAGTGCTTTCATCTTCTTTTTCCAACTACTGAAATCGATTTTCCCATCATATTGGGAAATCTCCATTTGTGTGGTACTCATGGTGTAGTGTTTAGGAATTGATGCGGTATTTGAATGAAATACGAACTTAGATTATCTAGGAATAGACAGATTAAAGAATCCCCAAAAACAGATTTTGACGAAACCCTAGATTTTCAATAGAACCACTAAATCGGAGAAATCTTGACTTAAATTTAAGATCTAATAATCCTTAAGTACTAAGCAACACAAAGATCAAGAAACCCCCAATTTTCTACGAACCCTAAATTCCAAGAAAATCAATTTGATCGACACAAAACCTTAGAAATTAAGGCTCTAATACCATTGTTATTATTCTTTAATCAGAAATCTGCTTTAAATCTAATCAGTCAAACACAAAGATCAAACAAGCAACCACAAAGAAATCAGACACACAATATACCATGGTTCACCTATTCAAGAATGAATAGGCTACGTTCACGTTGAGCTCCACAACTGATAGGGCTCTCTGCACTAATTGATTCCATAGATCCAATTACAAACACAATCAAGATTCACTTACTCCTCACTCCTCACTTCGCTCAAACTCTTTTAGTAAATCTAAACAGAACTGCAATCTTCACCCTAGGAGAAACTCTATCTTGGTATCCCTAGCCCAAGAGTAAACAGACCCTCTATGAGTGATTTACAAAGAAATCCTCACTTGATCACAACAGATTTTACAAAGAAATATAACAAAGAACCTTAGCTCTGACAATGGCAAAAGTCGTATACAAAAGAGAGAAAAGTGTTTTGTGATCTGTCCTCTAAACCCAATTTTTAGACTGTTTTATATGGCTGGATGTGAGGGTTAATAATAGGCGTTGGATCAGCTTTAGAATTAATGGCTTAGATCTTGGATGGTTGAACAATGTGGCACCGTTTGGATAAGTGCATTAGCTGAAGCACAAGATGTCACCGTTTCTGGCTTCACCATCAACATAAATAAAGTTGTATACTCTGTATATAGTTTGGCATCAGAATATGGAAAAATGTGTTCAAAAAATTCAACATCTCTGCTAACAAAAAATTTATTGTTAGTAATATCAAACAATTTATATCCCTTTTGAAAAGTAGGATACCCCAAAAAAATGCAATGTAAAACTCTTGGACTAAACTTATCTAATTTAGGCAAAATGGTAGCATAACAAAGGCATCCAAACACTCTCATTTTTGTCAAATTTGGTGTTTTATGAAAAAGCATTTCATATTTATTTTGAAGAAGAGATGTTGGAACCCTATTAAGGATATATGTGGTAGTTAAAATCAGAGTCGGCGGTGGGCCGTGTCGTGCCTAAAAATTCAAGGCTTATGTCTTGCTAAGGTCTGTAGAAATTAGTGTCTTGTCGTGTCGTGTCGGCCGACCAATCTGAAGGCCCACGGCATGGGCCGCTATACAACATGTCATGTCGCGGGCTATGCCATGGACCTACCACGTGGGCCGACCTACAATTTTTTTAATATTTATAAATTATGTTAATTTTGATTTATTATTAATAATAATTATAAAAAGAGTAATACTAGCCTTACAAAGAGCCATACAAAGAGACAAATTCATCCCTTGAAAGAAGGAAAAAAGACAGAGAGAGAGAGAGAGAGAGAGAGGCAATCATGAATTTTAAGGGCTGGATTTGTCTCTTTGTATGGCTGTTTGTAAGGTTAGTATTACTCTTATAAAAATATATTATATGTTATATTTGGTGACATTTTGTATCTTATTAATAAAAAAATATAATTACTGTGAAATAAAATAAAACAATGAGAGAAGTGAAATATTAATTAAATTTCAACATTTTTTATTATTTATAAATTATAAATACAAACTTAGAAATTAAGATTAAGAATTAACGTTAACAAGTACATCTCCGTTATAAATACAAGTATACAAATAATACAACTATCTCAACTTTGATTCTGGTTTACAAATATTTAAAATAAATGATTGATCAAAAAAATATCATGCATCTTCATTTTTATTAATTTCTTTGTTGTTTACAAATATTCTAGTTTACTCATTTCATTTGTTGTTTTTGTTTTATTTACGGTTTCTTCCAAGGTTTCATCTATTTATCCAATAAAAAGAGGTTGGGATATAAGAGCGGGGAATTGGAGATTCATGATCCCATTCAACCTCATCATCCGATTTTTTTTTACAATTACCATGTAACCCCTGATATTTAGGGATGGGTTTTGTGATATTTATAAAACCACATGGCACATTTAAAAGTATTTCAAATGTTGAGGGTTTAGATTAGTTATCCACTTATCCTTATTTTTTTGTGAAAAGAAAGTTAGAATTTTTATTAAGGATTGGGTTTTTTGAAATAGCTTATTATTCACGCCAATTAAGATTAAAATTTAATATTTATAATTCTCTTCTTTTGTCTCTATACTCTTAAGTCTTATACTGTTTTTCAGTGTTCAAATTTGAAACTTGTGAATTGTACTTGCCTTTTATGTCAAGTTCTTCTGGAATTTGCACTTCTTGATAAATTTTGGAATCATTGGACACTTTGGTATTTTTAGTTGTGTAGTTTTTCATTTAACATACATTAATTTTCTAGGTTTGGTATAGATTTTTTGACAAGCTAATTTAATTGATATGTTAGATATTGTTGTGTGTGATCCATCAAGCTCAGGCCTTTGCGAGGATATAGCCTGATCCAAAACTAGCTCGACAACGATGATTGATCGACCCAGCATAAGTCATCGAGCTATAGCTCAACCCAGTATAAGCTAATCGCGAACAATCAGAACAATCATTCAATCAATCTCCAGATTACTTTAGATCCCAGATATTGCAGGAATGACTAGATCAACAACGATCACTGCGTAATCACAGCGCTTAATCGTGAGAATATCAAAATTGCGATTCAGATCAATTGTAATCCGCTTAATTTCGCTCTTTCCTTTGTACAAATCTTGTATATAAACCCCCTCAAATGATGAGGAAATGATTATGAATTTCACATAGGAACTACATTGTAAGCTCTCACAGTAAATACTAAAACAGTGGATGTAGACTTCAGAGTTAACCTCGCCGAACCACTTTAAAACTCTCATTGTCTTTACTTTATTGCATTTTTACATACATTGCTGATTATTTTTAATCACGTACACGTCAGTTTCGATCCCGACAAGATCGATCAGATCTCTCTGGTTGGTGCAAATTTCTATATCAACAGATATTGAAATTAATATTGTCTTGATTTCTTAACAATTTTTTAATTTGATCCGTGTCCAAAGAGTTGTCAATTGGTCTATTTACCTTTATTATTATTATTATTATTATTGTTATTAATGTTATTTTGTAATTGGAAAATCGTGTAACGTTCTTTACTACTGCAGGTTGTAGGGAGAGTACTGTTGGTAAGGAATGAATTTGATGCTTCAAATTTCACATGTCGTGATTTATCTACCCTTGGCTTGGTTGGAAATGTTCGGGTTTTTTTCTTTCGTAGAATAATATTATGCTACCACCCAAACAATGTTCTTTCGTTTCTGAAGTATAAGATTCTGTTATCATTTTCTCAATGCACTAAAGGTTTTTTTTTAATGATTAACATGCGAGAGGACAACCGGATTTTTAGATGCAAGTATGTTTTCATTGCATGAGATCATTTGGAATTTTTTTTTTTTTTTTTTTTTTTGTTGAACGCTGAATAAAATCTTTCGCTATTTCATGTTGTGATGTCACAGCTAGACCTGATGGAGGATGGATGGTTTCTTATTTAATTTTCTTTTTTGCATGATTGATATGAAAGACGCGAACCAGAGTTTATAAATGTAAGTATGTTTTCAATGCATGAGGTCATGTGGATTCATCTTTGCTTTAACCTCGCATTTATCCTCTGGGGACATGTTTGCATGGGCTCTTTTAGGCTTAAAAGGCGTTAGCTTCGTCTTACCTCCTTTTGCTTGCTCGAGTCTGCATTGAACACCAATTCATACCAGTCTAAAGGATTGCCCGATGTTTCTGCCAACGTTACTGTTGTAATTGGGTAATGATGATCATTTTTATACATTCAGACTACTTTTCCTCTTGTTTTGGGCGATACTACTAATTTTTCTTGGCTCATACAGGAGACGAGGATATGAAAATATAATTGGACTCCAAACGATGGATCTTGTAATGAAAAAGTTAAAAACCCACCTGCTAGGGATAATTTATTATTTTTCCTGTGAATTAACTTGATGCAATACAGGGTTGCTGCTACTGAAGAAGTGATCGAAATTGATGGTAAACAAAATTAAGTTTGAAATGCCCTACATCGGAAGAATAAAAACTAAGGGGAGATAAGGGTCACACAGGCAGATCAGGAATCGGTGTATGGTTTAGAATGGAGACAATAGGATAGTAAGTTATGTACTGAACTTTCTTTCTTTACACATTTATTTTGAGACAAGGTCTATCTGAAAGCGAACCATGGAAGTTAATGGAAAGAATTCCTGTCAAACTTTACATTTCACCCTAATAGATAGCAAAAATGGATAAACGCTAAATGTTAAAACAACCGATACTAGGTGATACGTATCAAGATAGGTAGAGCTTGAGAGAAAGGGAGGACTCAAAGAATAGAAAGGGGTCATGCCTTGTATCCTTCATTCATTTCATTGATTTTAGCTTTTCTTCTCATTCTTATTTTGTACAAAACGGCATGGGAGAAGCTTCTCCCCCTGTTCAAATAAAAAATTTCCAATGGAAAAGGACATCGATGTCACTAACACAATCTGGAAAAGAGCACAAACTGAAAGTCTGAATTGATTCTACATTGAATTCTTCAACAAAAACCAAGCTAAACAAGACTTAAGGGCTTGATGAGCTTGTCATTCTCCTTTGAGCTAAAAAAAGACAAAAGGCTTGAACTGAACAATAACCAATGGTTTTATAATCAAATCTGCAACCTGCTGTGAATTTAGATGATATATAGTGAGAGAGTGTCTGTTAATCTCAATATGTTTTACTGTCAATAATTTGATATAATAGGAAAAATTCTAAAAAGGAAAAATTAAATAAAATATATTATGGCAGGGATTGAATTCAGCAAACATACCATATAGTCAAAGGGCGAAAGACTTGATTTGCAAGTCAAGAGAGCTTGAGTTTCTTAAATCTTTCATGTAGTGGTTCCTCATCATCATGGGAGTCATGGCTTCGCTTAGCTGTTTCAACATGCATCTTTGGATACAAGCACTGTGTTTTAGAGAAATCAATTAGTTTTGATTAACTCCCTGTTTACTGCAATTGATCTAGAGAATGGGCCTCTTTGATAAACCACCAATTAATGTGATAATTTTTATAATTAATTAAACTATATTAGACTATAATTTTTTCATGAAATAATTACAGCTTCCTATTAATATAGCAATGTTTACGAACATTTGGGAATTTCTGCCCTTGCGAGTGAATCTTATTATTATATTGATATGTATTATTCTTCTCTCTAAAATATCATTCAGCTTCTACATAGTTATTTTATGGTGCATCTTGATTGTAGTCAATCTAAAAGACTAAAATAGACAAGAAATTGAGAGCAAAATTAATTAGATAGAAATAGAGATTTGAACTTCCTTACCCTTTAAAAGAATTATAATTCTTTAAGTCTTTTAGGTTGCGGTTCATCATCATCGTCATCATCTCAATCATCATCATCGTCGTCGTTGTCATCACCCGTCGTCGTCATCATCCTCATCATCATCGATAGGGACTCATTCAAGTCTAAAAAGCAAAGCCAGTGGGTTACTTGTACTTGGATTCAACTCTTCCACTTCTTTTCATCCTCATACCTTTTGACATCACAATTATTGTACAACAAAACCAGATCAAACATCGTGATCAAATAATTAATATAAAAAAATCAATGCATTAAAGAAATCAATTTGATTCTATATTTAAAATAAGCAATTAAAAAACAGTTACATGCTATTAAGTTAGTGAAAATTATTTGAATTGAACTTTAAGTTACTGCAAAAGATATATTTTAGAAGTTTTCTAGAAGTTTCCGTGCCCACTTTACTCTTAATTCATCTTGTGATGTGTTCATGTGCCCATGAATTTAACAACAATATATATTCTTTATATTAACTTTTGCATCTGAAAAGAGTGAAAACTTTATATTTCTAGTCCATTAGCTAACAAGAGTTTCCAGAAAAATGAATTAGGAAAATAAAAAACTATCATATATTAAAATTAGGTGTAGAAGGAAACTTACTTGTTTTTGTAGTCGTATATTTTCAATCTCTTAGGTTGTGTCAGTTGTATCAATCACGGTAATCCAACCATTTCTTCAAGTCCAGAGAAGTAGCAGACTCCTAGATTGCCAATCATGTGCAACAGAAAGGCCAAAGGATGGTGGTTCATCGTTACAACGGTCATTTCATTGAGTTTTAGCCTTCTCTTTAAAGATGAAAGATCTATTGGATTCTTCCATTTGTTCTCAAAATCTTGAGGGTACAATAAACGAACTCCCCATTTTTCACCTTACAACCTTCTATGGATACTTCATCTAGGTGGTAACTTTGAAATTGATGATGGCAGCACCAAAAACATATGTGCACGTAAATCAAATCTCTACGAGTAACATAACACAATCATATCCCAAGAATACATGATCTGATTTGATGTATGTATTTCTATCTCCTTCAAACTGACCTTGTAGACCCAATTGCAAAAGAACTACATGAACCATCATTTTTTTCGATGCAACTCAAGGTTAACAAAG
The DNA here is from genome assembly GCF_008641045.1 of Pistacia vera. Classification (NCBI taxonomy): domain Eukaryota; kingdom Viridiplantae; phylum Streptophyta; class Magnoliopsida; order Sapindales; family Anacardiaceae; genus Pistacia; species Pistacia vera. Next base: position 106,677 of record NW_022196673.1, on the reverse strand, counting down.
AAAGGTGGCCAAAATCTAACAAATCTGGATCTACAACGTTGCAGAAGGCCAAAGCCGCAAAGTCATAACGGAATGTGCCCGTGGTAGTTCTATATCATTACTAACATTTTGAAAGTCAAACCACTCTGGTTCACTTCCAGGAAAACTCATACAACCTTTTGGATTCAAACAATTCATCTGTAATAGAAAATCGAACATTGTTAATTAACTTCAAAATTTTTTTCACAAAATAAATATAAAAATAAGAATTGACTTGTATGATAAGAGAGAGACCTCTTCAACTTGTGAGCATAAAATTGTATCTTGTTGAGAATTTAGTAAGAGCATTTTCACAATTTCTCTAGTGGCATTCCTTTTGAATTTCCAATACTGCGCTTCTAGAAATTTTAGATTATGTGGACATCTGACATGAATGAGGCCTGTTAAGGACAGATAAGTTAAGCAATAACATTTTACATGAATGATATAAAATTTGATCTGTTAAGTGACTTCAGAATGTCATATAAAATTAGTACCACGTGAAATAAAAAATTTAGTACTACTTGAGATATTATAATTGCTTTTTGTTAGACAAATAAATTAAAGAATTCAAAGACATTATTTAGCTGAAAATAATCTTTATTATTTACCTAATTTGCATTACCATCAAAGGGATTTGAAATTTGCAATTTTTGGTTTGTAGATCATCTTTGGCCTTCTCTTTCCTTTCTTTTAGCATTGTCAACACTTCTTCTGGATATTTCCAATGGTTCTCCTAATCTTCAACGTACAAGAATTTAATCCCACACTTTTTCACCTCTCTTCGTAAGCATTAAATTTGATGAGCACTTTACAATTTGATGGCATCTCATCTCATAACAAATTCTATCATGATATATTTGTGCTCTTTAAACACAAATTCCGTTATAGAATGAACTAAATAATACATGATCCGACAGGTTCGCCCAGTAGACGATTTGTTGACACCTATAGTTCATGTTCAGTTATATAAATTTGCTCCTCACCATCTTCACTTTTGACCGAGCAAAACAGTAACACGTAAAAATGAATACCACAGTAAAACCTGGAGAACAACAATAGATGCAAGAAACCTAGAAGTTTTATTATGCCATCTAGTGACTGATCAAGATTTATATAAGATCCCGTATTTTGAAAGGTAAACCACTTTGGAATTTCATCTCCAGGGAAACAGATATTACGCACAATTCTCGACAAGATTCCTGACCAATGAAGGAAAATCATCACATCATAACATAATTTAGCTTAGAATTTTTTTTTTTCTATTACTTTTAAAAACACCTACCATCATAAAAGGACAAAGGATAAAAGAGATACCTCATGAAGAATTTTAGATAAATCCAATTTAAAACAAATAAAACTTGTTTTTCGTCGTCTCCAATGAGGTAACATAGAAATAATGGATCCGATATTGATTGCAAGGATAGTGCAGCATCTTGCCATCACACCTACACCCATTGGAAGCTCTGGCAAAAGTTGAAGTCTCCGACAGTTACTTATGTCTAAGAATTTCAATTTAGAAACCCTTTGATGTTTTCTGGCATGCTCTCAAATTATTTCCAGATGATATAAGTCTTCTAGAAAGGATAATTGTCCAAGATGGTCAGGTAATTTGGTCATTTGAAAGTTTGAAAATCAATCCATTCGATAGAGTTTGAACCTGACGAAGAATTCAATACCCAATTCAAGGGTGTCGGTTCATCATCAACTCGACATAGTTCTAATTTACAAAGTTTTGGCAAGTGTAAGATGGATGTGGTACTTCTTCTATGATTGTTCTTTAGAATCGAGAAACTCGAGAGCTTCTAAATCTCCAAAGTCATGGGGTAATCTTTTGAATTTGGAGCGTCTGAAAAGCTTAAGCACTTCGAGATATTTCAACTTACAGATGCTGCTTGAGAGACTCTCAAGCGATGAACAGTGTGAAAGATCCAACTGAACTAGTCTAGTGGATTTTCGACGAAGAGTGATTCTTTATTGCAGTACCACTTAAATATAGATTTTCCACCTTACATGAGATCTTTGGCTATCTCCAGAGTATACGCAACGGTAGAGATTAATAGATTTGATTGAATGCCATCCGTTAGACTAATAACCTTATGCAATTCCTTAGATCCAGCTCAACAAGCTTATTGAGATTTTGAATAGAAGAGGAGGGATCTCCAACAAACTTGAACACCCCTTTAAAATCAAATACTGAAGATTTGAGGCCCTTGAGAGATTTGGAATCTCTGTCATGTGTTTGGAAAACTGAGATCAACATAATTCAATTTACAAGATTCTGTAAGAAAACAAACTCATATTAGTGCCTTGTATTTTTATAATTTTTCACACAGAAAGAAAACCGTATAAATACCAAAATAATACCTACCTGAACACATTCCAATGTTTACCTTTGTTGTCTTGCATAACAAGTTTAACAAGATTCTCTGAAGGAAATTTAATGGCAATGATTCAAATGGGCATTTATTCCAACTGAAGTATGTAATGTCATTGGGAAAGGATTCAGGTTTCTTCAAACCATCCAACTTAGTTTCAGAATTATCTTGGTCTTGCCAGTATTTTGAGTGTATACTCTACGAATCTTAAGTTATCCATCTTGAGAAAAGATGACAATTTAAGCCTGCATCGCTTATTTTAGATATGTCCAAGCTAATGCTTCGTACTGCTTCAATTCCCTAACATCAACAGAGATCAGTTGCATACAAGAGAGAAGATACTCCCATTAATCAAACTAATTAATTAAGTTAACGTTTGCTAACCATCAATGTTAACCTAATCAAATTAATTTAAGCTTCATACGTAAGTTAAGATACAAAATTTATTTTTTTATTAAAAATAAATTATGAATCAATTACAAACAAATACTCTAGTGAATAGAAACATTGAGCTAACTGAAACAAATAAAGATCACGAATTTCAGAAGTAGAGATTAAAATAAGTAGGATAACAATAACGATAACGATAATAGTGCTTCAAAAGTAAGACATATTGTTTTAATATTTCTTTTTTATGTACTTTAGCTTTCTTTGAATTGAAGAAAGGAAATAATTTTAATTAATTGTAAGACACTAAACAATTTACAAAAAGCAAAAATGTAAATATAGAAGCTTGACTTATAAGTAAAATAAAAACATTAATCTGATAATAAAAAACATTTTTTTTTTTTGGGCTAGCCTCTAGTACGAGGAAGACTTTATTAGAATGAAAATAATAATAATAATAATAATAAAGCTACCATGATCTCTCATTAGATATCCTCAAACCAGACGTTAATTTAAAATTTGTGTAAAAATATAAGCTCACTCTAAAAGCTATTTGTCTATCTATATATATGTACAACTAGCCTTTACCTTTCTTCTTTTAAATGCTTTGAAGATATCCATATGATGCCATAGACGAATCTCTTTGCAACTATCTTCTCGAGCAATTTCCCTACCCATTTCTTGAAGCAAATCATGCATTGTTATGATATTGTTGAATGTCCGAAACACGAGACATTTGTCAATAAGAACTTCTATTCCATTCTTGGCAGAAATGTCACAAGCATTTAAGATTTCTATGACTGAAGCTATATGTTCCCCTTTGAAGAAACATGCAATATCTAAAAATAAATCTTTTTCTTTCTCAAGTCCATCATAACTAACTCTTAGTACCTTTTGAATTTCCGAAGGAGGACCTTTGGCTAGTTCTTTTATTGCACTTTCCCAAAATTCTTTTCCCTTGGAACACAAATAAGAACCCAACACTTTAAGAGCCAAAGGGAGACATTTGGTATATGAAATTGCTTTGTTCGATAGCTCCATATAATCTTCAATAGGCAAGTCTCGTTTAAAGGCATACCGATTAAAAAGTTGATGAGCTTCCTCCTCCCTTAGTCCCTGAACCTCGTATATATAAGCATCATCTACTCCACAATTTCTCAACACGTGCTTATTCCTTGTTGTTATGATAATTTGACTTTTTGAGCTCAACCAATTAAGATTTCCAATCAAATTTTCTATTTGCTGTAAAGATGTCACATCGTCAAAAACAATGAGAACCTTCTTATCTTTAAGTCTTTTTCTTGCAAATGTGAGTCCTATATTAGGATCTCTATCCTCTAATATTTTGGAGAGAAGTTCTTTTTGCAAGTGAGTTAATCTACTACTTTTCTCTGACTCTTCTCTAACATTTTCAGCAAAATAGGATCCTTCAAAATGACTAAAAATTTTGTCGAATACTACATGGGCAATAGTTGTCTTGCCAACACCACCTATNAAATTTGCTCCTCACCATCTTCACTTTTGACCGAGCAATAACAGGTAACAACGTAAAAATGAATACCACAGTAAAAACCTGGAGAAACAACAATAGATGCAAGAAAACCTAGAAAGTTTTTATTATGCCAATCTAGTGACTGATCAAGAGTTATATAAGATCCCGTATTTTGAAAGGTAAACCACTTTGGAATTTCATCTCCAGGGAAACAGATATTAGCACAAAATTCTCGACAAGATTCCTGTACCAATGAAAGTGAAAATCATCACATCATAACATAATTTTAGCTTTAGAATTTTTTTTTTTCTATTACTTTTAAAAAACAACTAACATCATAAAAAGGACAAAGGATAAAAAGAGATACCTCATGAAGAATTTTAGATAAATCCAATTTAAAACAATGAATAAAACTTGTTTTTCGTCGTCTCCAATGAGGTAACAATAGAAATAATGGATCCGATATTGATTGCAAGGATGAGCTGTCATTTGCCATCACACCTACACCCATTGGAAGCTCTGGCAAAAGTTGAAGTCTCCGAGAGTTACTTATGTCTAGAAATTTCAATTTAGAAAGCCCTTTGATGTTTTCTGGCATGCTCTTAAAATTATTTCCAGATAGATATAAGTCTTCTAGAAAGGATAATTGTCCAAGATTGTCAGGTAATTTGGTCATTTGAAAGTTTGAAAAATCAATCCATTCGATAGAGTTTGAACCTGACGAAGAATTCAATACCCAATTCAAGGGTGTCGGTTCATCATCAACTCGACATAGTTCTAATTTACAAAGTTTTGGCAAGTGTAAGATGGATGATGGTACTTCTTCTATGATTGTTGCTTTAGAATCGAGAAACTCCGAAGCTTCTAAATCTCCAAAGTCATGGGGTAATCTTTTCAATTTGGAGCGTCTGAAAAGCTTAAGCACTTCGAGATATTTCAACTTACAAATGCTGCTTGAGAGACTCTCAAGCGATGAACAGTGTGAAAGATCCAATTGAACTAGTCTAGATGGATGTTCGACGAAGAGTGATTCTTTTATTGCAGTACCACTTAAATATAGATTTTCCACCTTACATGAGATCTTTGGAGCTATCTCCAGAGTATAGCAACGGTAGAGATTAATAGATTTTGATTGAATGCCATCCGGTAGACTAATAAGCCTTATGCAATTCCTTAGATCCAGCTCAACAAGCTTATTGAGATTTTGAATAGAAGAGGGAGTGATCTCCAACAAACTTGAACAACCATTTAAAATCAAATACTGAAGATTTGAGGCCCTTGAGAGATTTGGAATCTCTGTCATGTGTTTGGAGAAACTGAGATCAACATAATTCAAATTTACAAGATTCTGTAAGAAAACAAACTCATATTAGTGCCTTGTATTTTTATAATTTTCAACAGAAAGAAAACCGTATAAATACCAAAATATATACCTACCTGAACACCATTCCAATGTTTAACTTTGTTGTCTTGCATAACAAGTTTAACAAGATTCTCTGAAGGAAAATTTAATGGCAATGATTCAAACGGGGCAATTATTCCAACTTAAGATGTAATGTCATGGGAAAGGATTACATTCCAAAACATCTAACTTAGTTTCAGAATTATCTTGGTCTTGCCAGTATTTTGAGTTGTATACTCTCAAGAATCTAAGTTATCCATCTTCGAGAAAGATGACAATTTAAGCCTGCATCGCTTATTTAGATATGTCCAAGCTAATGCTTCGTACTGCTTCAATTCCCTAACAGTCAACAGAGATGAACAGTTAGCATACAAGAGGAAGTACTCCCATTAAATCAAACTAATTAATTAAGTTAACGTTTGCTACCATCAATGTTAAATAATCAAATTAATTTAAGCTTCATACGTAAGTTAAGATACAAAATTATTTTTTTATTAAAATAAATTATGAATCAATTACAACAAATACTCTAGTGAATAGAAACATTGAGCTAAGCAACAAATAAAGATACGAATTTCAGAAGTAGAGATTAAATAAGTAGGATAACAATAACGATAACGATAATAGTGCTCTAAAAGTAGACATATTGTTTTAATATTTCTTTTTTATGTACTTAGCTTTCTTTGAATTGAAGAAAGGAAATAATTTTAATTAATGTAAGACACTAAACAATTTACAAAAGCAAAATGTAAATATAGAAGTTGATATAAGTAAAATAAAACACTTAATCTGATAATAAAAAACATTTTTTTTTTGGCTAGCCTCTAGTACGAGAAGACTTATTAGAATGAAAATAATAATAATAAAGCTACCATGATCTCTCATTAGATATCCTCAAACCAGACGTTAATTAAAATTTGTGTAAAAATTAAGCTCACTCTAAAAGCTATTTTGTATCTATATATATGTACAACTAGCCTTTACCTTTCTTCTTTTAAATGCTTTGAAGATATCCTATGATGCCTAGACGAATCTCTTTGCAACTATCTTCTCGAGCAATTTCCCTACCCATTTCTTGAAGCAAATCATGCATTGTTAGATATTGTTGATGTCCGAAACACGAGACATTTGTCAATAAGAACTTCTATTCCATTCTTGGCAGAAATGTCACAAGCATTTAAGATTTCTATGACTGAAGCTATATGTTCCCCTTTGAAGAAACATGCAATATCTAAAAATAATTTTTCTTTCTCAAGTCCATCAACTAACTCTAGTACCTTTTGAATTCCGAAGGAGGACCTTTGGCTAGTTCTTTTATTGCACTTTCCAAAATTCTTTTCCCTTGGAACACAAATAAGAACCCAACACTTTAAGAGCCAAAGGGAGACATTTGGTATATGAAATTGCTTTGTTCGATAGCTCCATATAATCTTCAATAGGCGAGTCCGTTTAAAGGCATACCGATTAAAAAGTTGATGAGCTTCCTCCTCCCTTAGTCCCTGAACCTCGTATATATAAGCATCATCTACTCCACAATTTCTCAACACGTGCTTATTCCTTGTTGTATGATAATTTGACTTTTTGAGCTCAACCAATTAAGATTTCCAATCAAATTTTCTATTTGCTGTAAAGAGTCACATCGTCAAAAACAATGAGAACCTTCTTATCTTTAAGTCTTTTCTTGCAAGTGAGTCCTATATTAGGATCTCTATCCTAATATTTTGGAGAGAAGTTCTTTTTGCAAGTGAGTTATCTACTACTTTTCTCTGACTCTTCTCTAACATTTTCAGCAAAATAGGATCTTCAAAATGACTAAAAATTTTGTCGAATACTACATGGGCAATAGTTGTCTTGCAACACCACCTATCCCAAATTCCTATTTTGAAACACCATTGAATCCCTTGTGCAACAAAGACTCTATTCTTTTTGGAAATTCTATTCCAACCGGCCCGAATAATCACTTGGAGACAATTATTCAGTCTCATGGAAATATCGTCCAAAATTTCATCTATAAGTTTAGATTCAGGCCTAAAAAATACAAACAAAACAACTTTAATTAGTTAGAAAATGTTGATTTAGGTTTCATTCAATTAAAGCGGTAGGAAATATTTATGACACTAAAAGAATTACAAAAAGAGAATATTATGGAATTAAAACTTACTTCTGATTATTATAGTCCAGCCAACTAGACTAGCTGCTTCATTCAAAGCAGTCTTCCATCTTTGCAGCATCTCTAACTTCTCCTTAGTACATTTTTCAAGCTCAGCAATCCGTTTCCAAAACTCCCAGTTTGATTCCTTACATCTGATGGGTCTACGTGGTAGAAAACTGGTATAACAATCTGCTCTCTATTTCTTGTAGTGAAGGATTTGTTCGAGTTCTTGGAGGCACCATCCAGAAGATGCATAACTTTTTGAGAAAATGATGACTGAAATTTTTGATGCTTTAATGGTATTCAAAGAAATGATGAAATTTCATCTCCTCTAACATTTGGTCATCAATGAAAGTATTAATCTTTTTACGACACAAAGCCGCATAGAGATGGCTCGTGAAACTGTTGCGGGTGTCCTCGCCTCTGAAACTAAGAAAAACATCATGCTTCTTGAAGGATTGTTGGTGGGAGACGAAGAACCAGCCATCAACATCAATTGATGAAATGCTTTTCAATTCTGTTATGTAACAAAATATTAATGATATTCTTCGTCAATCAAAAACATTCATTAGAAAATAAATTGAAGTAAATGAGAAATCAAAAATTATGATTCAATATAATTATTAAATAATTCATTATATTCCTAGTAATTCTAAAAAAATAATTAAATGATACGTAAACAATTAATAACAATAACAATAAAATAGAGATTACCTTTAATTAGCCTTAGAAGTTCAGATCTAAATCAAGAATCTTTAAACAAAATTTGATGCTAATTTTACTATGTATTCAGCTTGTTTGAAACATAAACGCATCACTACTTTCATAAATGATACAAAATTAAAAAAATCTGAGTAAAATAATAGATATAAAAAGTCATAGTATATACCTAAATAACAAATGGAGGCAGATCTGAATTGCTCGAGAGAAAGTATGTAAGATCAATGAAGATCGATGAGGATATTGAAGCGATGGAAAACCGTAAAACTTTCGGTATGAATGATTTCTCCTATTTTTATCTCTTCTTACTCAACTCTTGAAAGAAAATTGCAAGGTAAATAGCAGAGAAAGTACCAGAAATTTCCTGAAATTTCATTACAATTATAACTGGTTTCTTTTTCTTAGTCTCTCTCCGTTATTATTTCTACTTTATCAAAAGTTGTTTGCCATTTCTCTTTATTGACTTTGACAATCACGTGTTACGCAATGAGAATCTTCGGGACGCGTTTTTTCTTTACTTTTAATTTATTGCTTTTAAGTTCATAAATAAAAATAAGTAAAAACCAATTAACAGGATTTTTATTCAAATTAATTTTATTAAATTATATATTTTCTATTGGACCAATAAAAATAATTGATCTATACAAAACATCAAGTAGTTTTGGAATTAGTTTTTTTTTCTTCTAGAGAATGGGCGCTTTGGCAAACCACTAATTGGTCCAGATCTGGTCATTAGTAACGACGAAAGAAATAGTCGTTGTTGACCGACAACGACGATCATATCTTTAACTGTCACTTCTTTAGTCTTTTCCAATCGTGACGGTCACATATGGCTGTAGATCTGGCATTTTTCGGCTAAATCCATAATAGATTTGGCCGAAAAAGGCCATAGCGAGGCCATATGGGTCAGATTCGACTGGCATGTGTCGTTACACAATTTTTCGGCCAAATTCCGACGGTAGTAGCCAGAATCTGGCACTGCGGATGTTACGGGTCTTTTTGTCATTTTACAATATTTTTATATATTGGGGTATTCATTAAATTAGCAAACTTATGGGGTTTTTTTATAAATTTTTAAATTTTATCTCATAATTACTCCTATATTCAATTATCCAATAATATCCTCAAAATCATATCCAAAATAATAAACCAAACGCACCCTTCAATATTCAAAGTTAAAGTTTTATAATTAATTAAACTATATTACTGGAAGGTAAAATAGCCTCCAAAATTTCCTCTAATACTTTTATTTTGTGTTAAAATAAATCAGCAATTAATTATTATTTTCAGCAACCATGACATAAAAAATTCAGTACAAGTCGGAATAGTGTTTTGATTTCAGATGGGTAGCTCAATAAGGTTTCATTTGATTTCTGATGGGTATGCTTAATTGCTTAATATTTTGTTGTGTGGTAAAAATCTCCAACCCGGACTAAGTAGAGGAGCCCGAGGCACGTCCTTGCAGGGAACAGCAAGCTCGGGACTTGAATAGAGATGGCAATGGGCCCGACATTTTCGGGTACCCGGCCCGGCCCGGCCCGAAAGGGGCGGGCTTTACCCGAGGTTGACGGGCTTGGGCTTGGGCCTGGGCTTGATTTTAAGGCCCGACCTCGGGTACGGGCCGGGCATGGGTACATCTTTAGGCCCGGCCCGGCCCGGCCCGGCCCGGCCCGAAAATTTTAGTATTAATTTTACTAATTTACCCTTATACTATATATTTAATTACAATATTATCCTATATATATATATATATATATATATCTATTTTTCCCAAACTCTAACCTCAATTTTTATTCCATATTGAAGGTTTAACATGTTAAAATTGTCTTTAAATGAGTTAGATGGGTTTGGTTCAACTTATAAAAGTGGATTTCACCATAACATATTATGCACAGCTGAAAAGTTAGTATAATCAAATATTATGGAGTTTTAATTGCTCAATTATTGCTTAAATTATTTGCAGAAATAGCTTCAATTAATATTTAAAAACTATTTCTAAAATTAAAAATAAAAAAAATTGAAATTTATTAATATTTAAAAATAAACATTATTAAAAAAGGCGGGCTTGGGCCGGGCCTATGGTTATAAAAAACCCGTCGGGCCGGGCTTGGGCTTTGCCTATCATACCCGTAGCGGGCTCGGGCCGGGCTTAGGCCTGTGTCATGAGGTCGGGCTTGGGCCTGGGCCAAGGGGTACCCGGTCCCGGCCCGGCCCATTGCCATCACTATGACTTGAAGAGCTTGGCAACAGGCGCGCAAGCAATCGGCCCGCATGCATGAACGTAAGGTGTGATGAGATCAAAAAAGGGGACCCACCATAAGAAACTATCTACTCACTTGGACATATCAACTCACCACTTATAGGTCACATACCCTGATAGAACAACACATGGCCATGCAAGCTCCATGTGCTCTCCATGCGGCCTAGCATACCTGTAGAGGCACCTGCTGTCAAAGGGAACATCCATCATTAGCTACAACATAGGGGTACGTCAGCTTTTGGCCACCGGTGACATCAGACAACCTGGCTGATGCACTCACCATCATGATCATCTGAAACTCTCTCTCTCCATATAAGAATGGCAGCAGCCCAAGGAGAGAGGGAGAGGGAAGAAAAGAAACAAAGGGGGACGAAAAACAAAAAGTTCACAAAAGCAACTTTCTCTAACCCCAGACCTTCGACTAAAAAAGCAAGCTGGAAACCTTTTTCCGACCACCAGAAAAACCCATCTGTTGTATCCCAATCTTATGCAAATAAATAAGATATCAATGGACATAGGCCTTATCCTCTTTCCAGACGAACCAATTTAAAAATGTCTAATTGTCTCATCATTTCTCGAGATCAGGCACATTACCACCTTGATCACCGCCACATGCGACATGGGTCCCTCATGCTGATTCCCCGGAATCACACACCCATCTTAGTAGGTTCTCTCCAGAGTCAACTGAGTACCTCTAGTTGACTTGTGTCTTCGTTTCAACGCTTTAGCTACTGTGAAAATTTGCATCAACATCCTGGCGCTAGGGGTGAGCACAGGTAGCAAATAGAACCGAAACTGGAATCGAAACCTACCTGGAATCGGTACTGTGTGGGTAGGTTTCAGTTCCAATTTTTTGGAATCGATATTGTGCGGTTCCGGTTCCGATTCTTGTGTGTGGAGGAACCGGAACCTGTAAAAAGGGTATCCTGTTTGGAACTGTAGGGGGTACCCGGTTTGGAACCTGAACTACAATGAAATGTTTGTGAAATGTGAATAATGGAGGGTTTCTATTATTTTACATATAAAAAAATTCTAAATAGAAAAAGTTAAATTTTTAAAATAACCTAACTAAATAAATATACGAATACAATTATATTTATTATATATAAATTACACCATATTAAAAGCTTTAATATATTTATAATACATTAATATTAAAATCTTGATTAATTAAGTGAATAATTGAAATTATGATCCAATTAAAAGTGTTTTACATTTTTAATGTTATTAAAATAATTATTTTTTAATAAAATAGTATATTTGAGTGAGTAATAATATATTTAGTTATTTACTTCAATTATTAAGTTATAAGTATATCTATAATAAATTAGTAATTAATTAATTATATATGATAAATTGATAAACATTAGTAAATTTAATTACTAGTTAAATATCATACTTAATAAGTTATAAAATTACATTATAATTAAATGATTACTTAATTAATTATAATTTTATAACATTACTTAATTGATTTATAGTATAATTAATTATAACATTACATTAATTGATTACTACTTAATTAATTGACTTATAAGTTATAACATTTAGTATATTACTTAATTAAATAATTAGAAATTTAATTAATTATAGCATTACATTATAGATTTATAATATAATTATTTAGTCAATTATAACATTTTATTATAAACATTAGTATAAACTTAATTAAATGATTAAAAATTTAATTAATTATAATATTACATTAAAAATTTATAGTATGATTACTTAATAGTTAATTCACTATAACATTACATTATAGTATGATTATATAATTAATTATAACATTACATAATTAAATGATTACTTAATTGATTATGACATTATATTATAAATATTAGTAATTACTAATTTACTACATAAACATTAGCATAATACTTAATTAAATGATTAGAAATTTAATTAATTACAACATTACATTATAAATTTATAGTACGATTATGTAATTAATTGTAACATTACATTATAATTAAATGATTACTTAATTAATTATAATATTTTATTGTAAACAAATTAATTATAATATTATATTAAAGACTTATAGTATGATTACTTAATTCATTGTAACATTTCACTATTTTATTATAGTATGATTAGTTGATTATATAATTAATTATAACGTTACATAATTAGATGATTATTTAATTGATTATGACATTATATTATAAACATTAATTATAACATTACATAATTAGATGATTATTTAATTGATTATGACATCATATTATAAATATTAATTATAACATTACATTATAAACAAATGATTACTTAATTAAATGATTAAAAATTTAATTAATTAAATATTATATTATAGTTAAATAATTACTTAATTAAATTATAACATTATTACATTACATTATATTATGATTGCTTAATTAATTATAGTATTACATAGTTAAATTATTACTTAATTAGTTATAAATTTATAACATCACATTATAAATATTAGTTACACAAATGAATGAATTGTGATGAATTGATTGAATTCAAGTGTTGCTTACAGATTACAAGTTATGAGTTACATTGGACACAAATGAATGAATAATCAAAATTTGTTAGGGGTGTATTTGTAAACTTTTAAGGTATTTTTGTTATTTTTTAAACTAATAGGGGGTAATTGATTTTTTATAGGGTACCCCGGAAAGGAACCGGAACCTGCATTTTAGGTTACGGTTCCTTGAATTGAAGAACATGTATTGTACGGTTCTGATTCCGGTTCTCCTGGAAAATGAAGGGCACCCAGAACTACTCACCCCTACCTGGCGCTAGAAGAAAGGCCTTCGCCCTTGAATGTCTTAATATAAGCCTGATTTAGTGCTGATCACCACCGCTATCGACGCTTTGTCCTTTTAGCAACAGTAATCGCCTCGATATCGCAGTGCATAGCAACCCAATCCAATCAGAGTCACTCTCGACCCACACAAGCACAATAATGAGCCTCCTACTGACCCAGTTGAGAAACTATGCGAGATCCCCATGGATCCCCGTTGAAGCGATGGAAAACCATAAAACTTTCTTGCTATAAATGATTTCTCCTATTTTTATCTCTTCTTTACTCACTCTTGAAAGAAAATTGCGAAGTAAATTGCAGAGAAAATACCAGAAATTTGGTGGAAATTTCATTGCAATTATCAACTGATTTCTTTTTCTTAGTCTCTCCATTGTTTCTACTTTATCAAAAGTCGTCTGCCCTTTTTCTTTCTTGACTTTGGCAATCATGTGTTTACACAGTGAGAATCTTAGGGGCGGCTTTTTTCACAGACCAATTACAAAGGGGTATTTATCTTGCAAAGTTATGATGAATTTGGTCAGTTATGGGCCTTGTAGAACTTATTGAAGAGAAATGATTTTTAGCTGTAGCTATTTTCTTGTTTAACCATCTTCAATTTTAAGTGAGGATATAATTGTAATAAAAAAAATTCTTCTTTCTCCATTTTTTTGCTTCAAAGCTGGATATTTACACCGCTCTCAAAAAAAAAAATTTAAATTAAATTAATCAAAATCAAAATCAATAATAAAGCATGAGACAAATCAATCAATATCGTTATCACATAAATATAGATTAATTTGTTTACAAAATCATAATTTCAATGCTCACAAGAGAAAAACCGAGTTTCATACCCATTAAAACAAAACCCTAGGTATCATAAATTCATTTATTGTACAAATATGAAATATGGATTAATTTGTTTTGAAATCACAACCTCAATAAGAATTCTAATTAAAACTCATCAATAAGAATCAAGCCCACAATGCCACAATTCTAAAGTTGTTTTTGGCGTTAGAGGCACAAACTAGTTTTGCCCTCACCAGAAAGTTCTAATTAAAGTACTACCAGTTAGGGGTGTGCAAAAATTTAGGGTAGAACGGGAACCGATAGGTACTTGGGGTTTTGGTTTTTGGTAAGAACTGAAACCGGCCCTCACAGGTAGGTTTCGGTTCTAAAAAATAACAACCGAGACTCCCTAGGTCTGATTCCTGCAGTACAGGAACCAAGAACCGGACTGAGTCTGGGTACCCTTTTAGGAATCAGTGTGGAACCGGGATTGGAAAATATCATTAAAACATAGGGGGTGTTATGTAATTTTACATATAAAAAAAAATCAAAAATCAAATGACAAATATGATTTATATTTTAGGGTTTGTAGTACGATTTGGGGAAGAATGAAAAAATCCATATCTTCTGTTCATCTACTATAATCTGCCGCTCGTCGCTTGTATTGTAGGTATTTATATGTAATTTTTAGTATAAAAATTCAAATAAAAAATATGAAAAAACACTTGGGCACTGCCTTCGAGAATGCCATTGTTGGAGAGAATAGAGAGGAAAACAAAGGCTTCGTTTGGTTCACATATTGGGAAAAATATTATAGTTTTCCCAAAAAAATTAACTTGATTTCACCAATTTTGAAAATAGTTTTCTAAATTATTCAATTTCCTTTAATCCCCTTAAATTTGTTAATTTAACTAAGCAACCCCCCAAAAAAATTTTAAAAACTGACAAAAACACCCCAATAACCCAAATTTACCAGATTCTGACCACCACTGCCGGAAGCTGGCCGGAATCTGATGTAATGACCCACTATCGACTGAATTTGGCTGGTAGTGTACTGATCTAGCCTTATCCGGCCAGATCTACATTGGATTTGGCAGAAAAAGATACGACTGTCTACGGCCAAAGATCTGGTCGTCAATGGCCAGATCTAGCCTGGCTAGATATGACATTTTCCGATCAGATCCATCGAAAAAGGCCATATCGACGTACGGCCGGCAAGATCGAGCTCGTCATACGCCTATAAGGCAACTCCAGCCACCCTCCGGCGGTGGTGGTCGACTGTCCGTATTTATGAGTGGATTGGGAGTATTTTTGTTAACTTTGAATATTTTATTATGGGGGTGTTTAGTAAATAAATAAATATAGGGGTATTTATGTTAATTTTTAAAATTCTATATCGTAATACCCACCAAATTTAATCTTTTTTAAAAGATTATTCTAAAAACTATTCAATAACAAACTAAACGCAGCCAAAAAGTTCGTTTTTGTGACGAAAAAGAAAATAAGAGATGGCTAAAGAGTGGAGAGAAAGCACGAGGAAAGAGAGGAGAGGTTGGGAAGATTTATACAAAGAGAAAGGAAAGCGGAGTTTCGGTCAAAATGAGTTGTACAAGAAAGCGAGAATATTTAATAAATATTTTATTTATTTTTTTTTTTTAGGGAGGAAAAATGCATAAAACAAAATAAAAGAAAGGAAAAGTAACAGAGTAAGAAACATGATTGTGTTTGTCATGAGTTGGTTTTCTTAGTGTTTGAACCATTGGATCTAACTTTTGTGGTTATGAAGGAGCATCGAAGGGTGATAAATTGAAGTAGAGGCAAGAATTAAAAAACAAAAATCAAGAGTCATAGACTCGTACACTCGTAGAAATGACAAGTGTAATAAGAGCTAGAGGTTCATCTTTTTACGGGTTTATTTTAATTTCTCCTATAAGATGATTTAGAATTAATTCATTCGCTTCATATTTTAAAACTATCAAAAATCCCTTAATAATAATTAAAAAATAAAAATATCATATAATCCCTTATAAAATTATTAAAAACCTGTTAATAGAAAATATTTAATACTTTTTAGACGATACAGATAAATTAATACTAAGGGATCTTAAAAGGGAGAAATTGAAATAAAACTTTCAAGTTAATAGATTAATTTAAAACAAATTTGTCTTCTAAGTTAATAGTTTAATTTTATTATCTCTAAGATATTGGACTATCAGTAGGTAATAAAAGAAGATAGAAGCAAGAATATTTAGGGGACGTTTGTTTTTGTATTTAAAAACTCAATAAAATTGAATTGGTTTATAAACTTAATACATCTTAATAGTTGATTAATAAAGCTCAACAATAATAAAATTATAGACTTTGAAGATTAGAAAATTATAAACTTTGAAGTTAAAAAATATATTGATGTGCAAGAAAAAAAAAAGTTATGTAAATAGATAGAGATGTAATTACAAATAATATATTCATACAATTCTTTGATAGTTTTGTAAAAATCTCTTCACATTTTTATAAAAACACCCTCATCAAATCTTAAACAATGATATTTAGCGGTTTCGATAATCCTCAAAAATCTGGATATTCTAATAATTTTGATGTTTCTCCAAGTATTTGACATCATTCATGTTACTCCACGTGTTTGAAATCACAGTAAGGGTAACTTTGTCCGTTTACTTTGAAAGTGTCATTTTTTAAAAATAAAACTCTACAAGTGGCTATTTTTCTAAAAATTTACGTTACTCAACCACATGAGTAAGGATAAATTTGTCCGCTCACTTGGAAACTGGTCATTTTTCAAAAATAAAACTCTACCGGTGTGACTATTTTTCTATACATATACCATTTACGTTACTCTTCAGTCTTCTCCACCATCAGTCAGCACAATCACGATGAGTAAGGGTAACTTTGTTCCTTCATTAAAAAAATGGTCATTTTTAGAAAATAAAACTCTTCAGATGTGGTTATTATTCTAAAAATTTACATTACTCGTCTTCTCCAACTTCGATTCAGCTCACAAAAATTCTCCATCAACAGAAGCTCGATGTAATTCCGTTAACTATTCACATTTCCTCTGCAACCAAATCGAACTGTGTTGAATTTGATTCTAGTAATTCTTATCGATCTTTTGTTAATATCTGCAACTTTCATTTCTGCTTAATTTCGTATTATTCAACTCACTCATTCTTGTTTCTAGATTCTTCAATTGTTTGGTCTTGAATGTACTAGATGTACTGACTATTGATAGTGTTACAGATTTTATATTTTGATTTGGTTCAATTTTGATTTTTTTTTTTTTATGCTGGATTTGATTATATATCAGTCAGGGAATTGATTAAAAGTCTATACATGCCACCAAATTTTGGTTGTTATTTTTTATTTTTTTATTTATAATATTGTTTGGTTTTAACTGAATCCAATAGAATAATGTTTCAATTTGTGATCTAAATGATTTTTTGCAGTGACTTTTTCACTATTGTTATAGTATTTTATCTGATTTATGGACTTTTTGTTTGGATTCAGTTTTTATTGTTTTATTTTTTATTTGATTAACGACAATAGATCAGTTGATAATTTTGAAGATATGTCGAGGGAATTTGTGCTTGTTGTAGGAAAAAAAAAAAAATTGTTTCTTCCATTTCTGCTTGATTTTGCAACAATAAACTCAGTATGCTTTCAAATTCTTGTCCATAGATTCAAGTAAGTGAAGCTGTTCTGTTTCGTCTTGTTCTTCACCATCTTTATGTGTTTGTTGTACATGAATTCCATATCAATTATCATGAGTTTGTCGGCAATTCAGTGGGAATAAATGTTTCAATTTTTTTTTGTTTTTTTCGCAGTGATTCTTTCTAGTGATAAAATGATGTTTTTTGGATTTTTGTTTATTATTTTGTCTAAATTCTTTTTATGTTGATTTGCTGATGTATCAGAAAGAGAGTTGATTAAAATCTATACAGCTCAGGACTTGAGATCCAAAACCCTTAATTCAAAATGGAAAAAGAAAATGGGGAGGAGGCTTCATTGTCGACTTTCCTGCCTCTTGCCTCCGCCTCTCAACAGCCTTATGTCTCTGAGCTCCTCTCATTCACTCTTGATCGCCTCCACAAGGTATGGAGCTGCTCAATTGGGTCTTAGTGGTTTGATTTCTTCTTGTTCATGTAATAAATTTAAGTTTTAATTGAAAGGAACCCGAGCTTCTTCGGGTTGATGCGGAGCGGATTCAGAGGCAAATGCAAGAGGTGGCTGTGGGAAACTACCGAGCATTTATAGCTGCAGCAGATGCGTTGCTTGCAATTCAAGAGGAAGTGTCTTCTATTGATAGGCATCTCGAGTCTCTGGTAATTTAAATTGTTGTTCACTTATGTAATGTAGGTGCATTTATGACTTTGATTCAGTGAATCTGATGAGTATATGAAGAACAGAAATATCCCATACTTATTTATCTTTATAAGTTGTAGTTTCATTCTATGAAAGATATCACCACAGATGGTCTGATTAGTCTTGCAGTTGTTTCCATGACTGAAGAATATAAATCTTTTATTTTTTATTTTTTGCATTTGCAGATAACTGAGATCCCGAAACTGACATCTGGTTGTACAGAATTCATTGAATCTGCTGAACAGATTTTGGAGAAAAGAAAGATGAACCAAACACTGCTAGCAAATCACAGTACTTTGCTTGACTTGCTTGAAATTCCTCAGCTTATGGACACGTATGTGTTTGAAAAAATTATGATGATTAGTGATTACTTCTTAAAATTGAACCAATAGCCAACATGCTCAAGGTTTCATATGGTGCATGCCATAAACACATCATAGATTTAATTTTCAAAACCATTCTTTCATTTTATACTATAACTTTTGGGTTTCATAAAGTTAATTTCCTTGTTTTTAATTGCTTAAAAGGAAGTTATCCAACTGGTACTGGTACATATGCTATAAGTTTATGATTTTCATGAGGATGGAACTTGCTTCGGTTGTTTATGGTTTGCTTGATTAACTTAAATGAAGCTTTCCTTGCTTTCTGACCAGTTCTTCATCTTCTTGATTTTTTTATATGGATCTTTTGTTAACAGCAAAAAGGGAATTTAAAATATCATGTAGGATCCTTATCGAGCTTATTTAGTTTATTGGAGTCTCTTGGCCCTACAGCTGACTTTTATTTAGAAAAGTAAATTCTGGTTTGTAATATCTGAAGGCATTGCTGTTGGGATCCCATTATAAGCAATACTAGGACTGTCTAAATTGTAGATACTTATGTGCTAAATCAAGGTTTAGCTTCATTTCTTTCCTTCCTTTTGCAGATGTGTAAGGAATGGAAATTATGACGAAGCTCTTGACTTAGAAGCATATGTTTGCAAACTTTCAACCATGCACCCCAAGTGAGTTTCTCTGTTACCCCCATATCAACTTATACCATTTTGGCTGTAAACTTAAAGCGATGTGCTTACTAAAATTTGGGTGTTCCCGTCCTGAAAGATTACCTATCATTCTAGCACTAGCTTCTGAAGTTAGGCAGACAACCCAATCTCTTCTTTCCCAGCTTCTCCAGAAACTCCGCTCTAATATTCAGGTATTATGTTGTTAAACAACGTGGAAATTATGAAACTTGACATAACTAGGTACATGGGTTGGAAATTTATATGTTTTTGTTGATGTATCTATGGATTGCAGTTACCAGAGTGTCTTCGAATTATTGGATATTTACGTCGAATTGGGGTGTTCAGTGAGTATGAAATGCGTTTGCAGGTAGATTTTCGAATAATGTTTCTTGCCAGTTGCTTCTCTCTGTTGCTAGGTGGTGTTAACTGCTCAGTGTGTGTGTTGTTGAATTTGGTCAAATGTTTCTCATAGGTAGACACATTTTATATATCTTTATCTGACCAGGAAGCTTTATTTTCAGTTTCTAAGATGTCGAGAGGCTTGGCTTACTGGAATTCTTGAGGATCTGGACCAGAAAAATGCTTATGAGTACTTGAAAGGGATGATAAACTGTCACAGAATGCATCTTTTTGATGTTGTTAACCAATATAGAGCAATATTCGCTGACGATACATCAGGAAGTGAAGAAAATTATGATGGAGGCCTTCTTTTTAGTTGGGCTATGCATCAAATTACTTCACACCTTAAAACTCTTAAAATTATGCTCCCAAAGATAACTGAGGGTGGATCTCTGTCAAATATTCTGGATCAGTGCATGGTGAGAACGTTACGCCGAATTTCTTAGCTCTGCATGTTTTCGATGTGTATGTACACACAATAAAAAATAATAATTTGCTAAAATTTTCTTTTTACTTAAAAAAGTATCTTTTTTTGTCTAAATGTACCAAAGCTGTTGATCCAAACCTTTCCAGCCTACTTGAGCATGTTTCCCAGATTATAAGCTAATTTTAGAGAACTTGACTATTGTAAGTCTTCCTACTTTGTGTTTTTTGCTTTAAAATTGAAAAATAAAAAATCCTTTTTGCGGCATGGTAATCTTTCTTGGTATGAAGTAAGACTTCATTTAGCTGTATTAGATCAGAAGTTTGACACCCTGAATTTATAGTGATTTTGTTCTTATGTGTTGTTGGCAGTATTGTGCTATGGGGCTTGGTTGGGTTGGGCTGGATTTTCGAGGCTTGCTTCCGCCACTATTTGAAGAGTAAAGCACAGCATCTTATTTAATTTTCGATGTCATGACATCTCTATTGACTTTTATCTTGTTTGTTCTATTGTAAAATTGGACTTGGGTGCTCTCCAGGGCAGTTCTCAACTTATTCTCGAAGAATATGAGTACAGCAGTAGAAAATTTTCAGGTATATGTGCAATTGGTAGATTTTAAATTTTTATAGTGCCCTAAAATTCTGTAGTTTACCCTTAATTAAAATGCAGTTATGAGAACAATAGGCTCTTGGCTTTCGTTGATTCAAGAAGTGTAGTAACATTTTGTCTTACTTGACTCCAGTTAGTTTTGGATTCACATCGATGGGTTCCACTACCAGCAGTTGGCTTTCCAGCCTCTAGTGTAGGTGAAGAAACTCAGGAAGATATGACTCCACCATCTTATCTAATGGAGCATCCACCTCTGGCAGTGTTTGTTAACGGTAAATTTGTCCTATTTTTTTCTGACTTTTTCCTTGCTACTAACAGTGCTAAATCTCCTTTTCTCAACTAAAATGCTCCCTTGTGAATTGGGATGCTAGTAATCTGCATATTTTTTAAAACATAGCATGGTAATTGAATTGTTTGGGTTAAAAATTTGAAGTTCGGAAATGGTATCAGTCTAAGTTTGGTATCTAGGCAAAATTACAGTGATCCAATGCTTTTTACACTGTTTGCTGCTTAAGATTTTTGTATAGACATAAACATTTTTTACTTCCATTGAAAATGGTCCAGCATCAAACACATAGCGAAAGGGAAATAAGTCAGATTTCTGAATCAGGAAAGTAGCATTACTTGGATTCGTTGTTGCTTTTGATTATAACGCGTAAAACCTTATTTAACTTGTTCTGTTTCGGAGGACTGCTAATCTCTTGCTGTTGCTTTCTCTCTCTGGGGTGATTTAGGTGTTGCCGCTGCAATGAATGAGTTACGCCCATGTGCCCCATTGAATTTAAAGAATGTGCTTGCTCAAGAATTGATTAAGGGGTTGCAGGCTGTATCCGACTCTCTATTGAGGTACAGTACAACTCGGATGCTTAGACAAAATGAATCTGGGCTTTTCCTCTCGCTCTGCCGCGCATTTATAGAGGTGCTATTTTTTACAAGATTATTAATCTTGGGTTTGTTTCTATAAGCCTTCTCGTTCTTATGAACTTGTTTCGCAGGTTGCTTACCCACATTGTGCCACATGCTTTGGGCGTTGTTACCCCGGTGGGGCTGTGCTTATCATGGATGCAAAGAATTTATATGATGGAGTTGGCCGCCTATTGACGCTCTCTCCAGCAAAAGAACTCCCCAAACCAGTGAGTGGTGGAGAGGGAAAGAGCATACCGGAAAACGGTAAACTTTCTGCAGAGGAAAATGGAGTTATGTCTGGTGTCGAAGAAGCACAAGGTAGCTGTGAGGACCAGGAGGAGCACAAGAGTCCTGTGAAGACCGAGGAAACCAAGGAAGAGTGAAAAGCATTTGTCTCTGAGCAATTAATTCTGTGAGAGTTATAATGTTTAGCTTTAGTAGGAATTGTGGCAGCACAAAATTTTGATAATTTGGTATTGTAAAATATCTAATTGATAATCTACTATACCTTAATTGAACTTATATAGTTACTATGAGGCAATTTGTAATAGAAATGTATGGGGTATGACATACCCCAAAATATCGATATTCATTGTAATAAAATACGCTTACAATTCTACTCAACTAAGTATGAAACCCGACCAGGACAGTATAAGGCTAACATAAAAGAAAGTATCTCCAAATTAAGGGGTCAAGAAAAATATTTCAAAGTTTTATGACCTCACCTAGTTTTTATTATGAAATTTGTAGTAATTGTAACTTCACTATAGCCACCGTTGAGTGATCGGGTGAGGTGATAGGGATTTTTTGGTGTATTGTTCAAGGGATCTTAAGTTTGATTTCTCTCGATTGTTAACAGGGATGGTCATTAAAGGTTTATCTGGTCTTTAACTTTAGGGTCTTTTATGTTTGCGCAAACTGGTTCGAACACCCCTACTCATAAAAAAAAATTTGTAACTTTACTATCATATTTAACTTCTTTTATCATGATATTCACTAAATTTTTTTATTAAGATATTGGGAAATAAAACAATTGACTATAGTTTTAAATTTAATTTAACTAACAAGTTTTAAATATAATCATTAAATATTAGTTATTTTAGAAAGCAGGTGAATGGAAATATAAACTTTTTTTATTATTTTTAATACCGTTGATTTAATTCATTGTAATTTGTGGAATAATATAATGCTAATTTATGTGTTTTTAAAAATAAATTTTCTTATGTTAAATGAAATTAGGAATTAATTAATTTACATGTTTAATTAATTACTAAAAATTATATTAAAAAAAAAAAAATGCTGTTTTGGGTCCACCGAAGCGGCCCAGTTCGACTCCTTGAGTGAAATTGAACAAAAACAAATGCTCTCGAATCTCAATCTACAAAACCCTTCGTCTTTCGACGATTCTTGAATTCTAATGAACAATCAGAATCCTTTCGGTTCTCAATCTTTGAAATCCTTAGTCTCTGCTTGATACCGGCAACCTGTTGTGACGTTTGTCGCCTCCACGAGTTGGTTTAACCAGGTATTCTTTTGTTTTTGTTTTTGTTTTTAATAATAAAATTTGTAATAATGTATGTTGTCAACTGGTAGAATTGCGATGATGTCGAGTATGATTTCATAATTTTGATGAATAATGATATTCATTTTTTCTTTCTAGAATCTTTTAGAGTTATAGCAAACAGAAAAGTAATCGAGTCCAAGTTTAGAGAAAATCGAGTTTAGGATCAATACAATCTGACATTATTTTGATGGTTTGCCTCTTCATGTGAAAGTTTTGTAATTCAATTTCATTAAACAGTGAAGCAGGGTAAAGGAACGAGGCCAAGTGAGCAATTGAATCCCTTGTTGCCTAAATTTATCATCGAACGCTGCTGAATTGGTAAGTCATTGGAGTTTCTCTGTTTCTGTGGTTTTTTGTGTGTATTTGTTTTGCTGATTTTGATAGTAAATCACTATGAAGGTGGAGACTAACTTTTGTAATCAAGCCGCCGTGGAGTACTTTAGGAAAATGCTAATAGTTGTTGGGATTCATGTGCCGATAAGAATGTATATTGTGTGTAGGTGGAGGAGAATGGACTGCTGGTTAGATTAGTGTTGTGAGTGAAGCTGTTAGAATTGCAGAGTGGAAGAGAGACTTGAATGCGTAGATATTTTATGTTGGATATTGGATTTTTCTTATGGCTATGTAGATGGTTTTGCTATTATTCTTCCCAACACAAAATTAATAAATAAATAAGTTGCTATTAGAAAATATGTCCAAGCAAATATGTGCATCAGAATGATAGATGTTGAGTGTTAGAACAGTGTTCAAGTTTGTAATGCAGTTTCAGTCTGATTTCTAAAGTAGATTGAAGCCTTTAGACATCTGTTAGGGAATCTTTATGGTTTTACTGATTGTGTTTTTAGAAATACTCCAGGAGATCTGACATAAGATACTTTTAAAGCTGTTCTAACAAGTACATAGTTAGATTTTTGTAAAGGTGTATATTTATGATAAGCTTGGTTTGGAGTTTATAGTAATTGGTTTTGTGTTAAGCTAGCATTCTGGCCCTTTGTATGTGTATAATTTAATAAGGATTTGAATTTTTGTTATACCCTAAAAGTAATTTTAGGGTACTAGTTGACTTATCTAGCTGGTGGCTTATATAGCAACTGTGCTTTGTTTTGTATTTGGAAATGTACCCAAACCTCTTTTTTGGATTGAAATTGTAAAATGTTTAATTTTAAAATTCTATATCTTGGATATTGTCAGATTTGTATTCTTTGTCGTACATGGAGGTGTTCAGTGAGTATGAAATGCGTTTGCAGGTAGATTTTCGAATAATGTTTCTTGCCAGTTGCTTCTCTCTGTTGCTAGGTGGTGTTAACTGCTCAGTGTGTGTGTTGTTGAATTTGGTCAAATGTTTCTCATAGGTAGACACATTTTATATATCTTTATCTGACCAGGAAGCTTTATTTTCAGTTTCTAAGATGTCGAGAGGCTTGGCTTACTGGAATTCTTGAGGATCTGGACCAGAAAAATGCTTATGAGTACTTGAAAGGGATGATAAACTGTCACAGAATGCATCTTTTTGATGTTGTTAACCAATATAGAGCAATATTCGCTGACGATACATCAGGAAGTGAAGAAAATTATGATGGAGGCCTTCTTTTTAGTTGGGCTATGCATCAAATTACTTCACACCTTAAAACTCTTAAAATTATGCTCCCAAAGATAACTGAGGGTGGATCTCTGTCAAATATTCTGGATCAGTGCATGGTGAGAACGTTACGCCGAATTTCTTAGCTCTGCATGTTTTCGATGTGTATGTACACACAATAAAAAATAATAATTTGCTAAAATTTTCTTTTTACTTAAAAAAGTATCTTTTTTTGTCTAAATGTACCAAAGCTGTTGATCCAAACCTTTCCAGCCTACTTGAGCATGTTTCCCAGATTATAAGCTAATTTTAGAGAACTTGACTATTGTAAGTCTTCCTACTTTGTGTTTTTTGCTTTAAAATTGAAAAATAAAAAATCCTTTTTGCGGCATGGTAATCTTTCTTGGTATGAAGTAAGACTTCATTTAGCTGTATTAGATCAGAAGTTTGACACCCTGAATTTATAGTGATTTTGTTCTTATGTGTTGTTGGCAGTATTGTGCTATGGGGCTTGGTTGGGTTGGGCTGGATTTTCGAGGCTTGCTTCCGCCACTATTTGAAGAGTAAAGCACAGCATCTTATTTAATTTTCGATGTCATGACATCTCTATTGACTTTTATCTTGTTTGTTCTATTGTAAAATTGGACTTGGGTGCTCTCCAGGGCAGTTCTCAACTTATTCTCGAAGAATATGAGTACAGCAGTAGAAAATTTTCAGGTATATGTGCAATTGGTAGATTTTAAATTTTTATAGTGCCCTAAAATTCTGTAGTTTACCCTTAATTAAAATGCAGTTATGAGAACAATAGGCTCTTGGCTTTCGTTGATTCAAGAAGTGTAGTAACATTTTGTCTTACTTGACTCCAGTTAGTTTTGGATTCACATCGATGGGTTCCACTACCAGCAGTTGGCTTTCCAGCCTCTAGTGTAGGTGAAGAAACTCAGGAAGATATGACTCCACCATCTTATCTAATGGAGCATCCACCTCTGGCAGTGTTTGTTAACGGTAAATTTGTCCTATTTTTTTCTGACTTTTTCCTTGCTACTAACAGTGCTAAATCTCCTTTTCTCAACTAAAATGCTCCCTTGTGAATTGGGATGCTAGTAATCTGCATATTTTTTAAAACATAGCATGGTAATTGAATTGTTTGGGTTAAAAATTTGAAGTTCGGAAATGGTATCAGTCTAAGTTTGGTATCTAGGCAAAATTACAGTGATCCAATGCTTTTTACACTGTTTGCTGCTTAAGATTTTTGTATAGACATAAACATTTTTTACTTCCATTGAAAATGGTCCAGCATCAAACACATAGCGAAAGGGAAATAAGTCAGATTTCTGAATCAGGAAAGTAGCATTACTTGGATTCGTTGTTGCTTTTGATTATAACGCGTAAAACCTTATTTAACTTGTTCTGTTTCGGAGGACTGCTAATCTCTTGCTGTTGCTTTCTCTCTCTGGGGTGATTTAGGTGTTGCCGCTGCAATGAATGAGTTACGCCCATGTGCCCCATTGAATTTAAAGAATGTGCTTGCTCAAGAATTGATTAAGGGGTTGCAGGCTGTATCCGACTCTCTATTGAGGTACAGTACAACTCGGATGCTTAGACAAAATGAATCTGGGCTTTTCCTCTCGCTCTGCCGCGCATTTATAGAGGTGCTATTTTTTACAAGATTATTAATCTTGGGTTTGTTTCTATAAGCCTTCTCGTTCTTATGAACTTGTTTCGCAGGTTGCTTACCCACATTGTGCCACATGCTTTGGGCGTTGTTACCCCGGTGGGGCTGTGCTTATCATGGATGCAAAGAATTTATATGATGGAGTTGGCCGCCTATTGACGCTCTCTCCAGCAAAAGAACTCCCCAAACCAGTGAGTGGTGGAGAGGGAAAGAGCATACCGGAAAACGGTAAACTTTCTGCAGAGGAAAATGGAGTTATGTCTGGTGTCGAAGAAGCACAAGGTAGCTGTGAGGACCAGGAGGAGCACAAGAGTCCTGTGAAGACCGAGGAAACCAAGGAAGAGTGAAAAGCATTTGTCTCTGAGCAATTAATTCTGTGAGAGTTATAATGTTTAGCTTTAGTAGGAATTGTGGCAGCACAAAATTTTGATAATTTGGTATTGTAAAATATCTAATTGATAATCTACTATACCTTAATTGAACTTATATAGCTACTATGAGGCAATTTGTAATAGAAATGTATGGGGTATGACATACCTCAAAATATCGATATTCATTGTAATAAAATACGCTTACAATTCTACTCAACTAAGTATGAAACACGACCAGGACAGTATAAGGCTAACATAAAAGAAAGTATCTCCAAATTAAGGGGTCATGAAAAATATTTCAGAGTTTCATGACCTCACCTAGTTTTTATTATGAAATTTGTAGTAATTGTAAATTCACTATAGCCACCATTGAGTGGTCGGGTGAGGCGGTAGGGATTCTTGGGTGTATCGATCAATGGATCTTAAGTTTGATTCTTCTCGATTGCTGATAGGGATGATCATTAGAGGTTTATCTAGTCTTTAACTTTAGGGTCTCTCATGTTTGCGCAAGCTGGTTCGAACACTCCTACTTATAAAAAAAAAAATTGTAACTTTACTATCATATTTAACTTCTTTTATCATGATATTCACTAAATTTTTTTATTAAGATATTGGGAAATAAAACAATTGACTATAGTTTTAAATTTAATTTAACTAAAAAGTTTTAAATATAATCATTAAATATTAGTTATTTTAGAAAGCAGGTGAATGGAAATGTAAACTTTTTTTATTATTTTTAATACCGTTGATTTAATTCATTGTAATTTGTGGAATAATATAATGCTAATTTATGTGTTTTTAAAAATAATTTTTCTTATGTTAAATGAAATTAGGAATTAATTAATTTACATGTTTAATTAATTACTAAAAATTATATTAAAAAAAAAAAAAAGCTGTTTTGTGTCCACCGAAGCGGCCCAGTTCGACTCCTTGAGTGAAATTGAACAAAAACAAATGCTCTCGAATCTCAATCTACAAAACCCTTCGTCTTTCGACGATTCTTGAATTCTAATGAACAATCAGAATCCTTTCGGTTCTGAATCTTTGAAATCCTTAGTCTCTGCTTGATACCGGCAACCTGTTGTGACGTTTGTCGCCTCCACGAGTTGGTTTAACCAGGTATTCTTTTGTTTTTGTTTTTAATAATAAAATTTGTAATAATGTATGTTGTCAACTGGTAGAATTGCGATGATGTCGAGTATGATTTCATAATTTTGATGAATGATGATATTCATTTTTTCTTTCTAGAATCTTTTAGAGTTATAGCAAACAGAAAAGTAATCGAGTCCAAGTTTAAAGAAAAACGAGTTTAGGATCAATACAATCTGACATTATTTTGATGGTTTGCCTCTTCATGTGAAAGTTTTGTTATTCAATTTCATTAAACAGTGAAGCAGGGTAAAGGAAGGAGGCCAAGTGAGCAATTGAACCCCTTGTTGCCCAAATTTATCATCGAACGCTGTTGAATTGGTAAGTCATTGGAGTTGCTATTTTGTAATCAAGCCGCCATGGAGTACTTTAGGAAAATGCTAATAGTTGTTGGGATTCATGTGCCGACAAGAATGCATATTGTGTGTAGGTGGAGGAGAATGGACTGCTGGTTAGATTAGTGTTGTGAGTGAAGCTGTTAGAATTGCAGAGTGGAAGAGAGACTTGAATTCAGAGATATTTTCTGTTGGATATTGGTTTTTCTTATGGCTATGTAGATGGTTTTGCTATTTTTCTTCCCAACACAAAATTAATTAATAAATAAATTGCTATTAGAAAACATGTCCAAGTAAATATGTGCATCAGAATGATAGATGTTGAATGTTAGAACAGTGTTCAAGTTTGTAATGCAGTTTCAGTCTGATTCCTGAAGTAGATTGAAGCCTTTAGACATCTGTTAGGGAATCTTTATGGTTTTACTGATTGTGTTTTTAGAAATACTCGAGGAGATCTGAGATAATATACTTTTAAAGCTGTTCTAACAAGTACATAGTTAGATTTTTGTAAAGGTGTATATTTATGATAAGCTTGGTTTGGAGTTTATAGTAATTGGTTTTGTGTTAAGCTAGTATTTTGGCCCCTTGTATGTGTATAATTTAATGAGGATTTGAATTTTTGTTATACCCTAAAATTACTTTTAGGGTACTATATAGCAACTGTGCTTTGTTTTGTATTCGGAAATGTATCCAAGCCTCTTTTTTGGATTGAAATAGTAAAATGTTTAATTTTAAAATTCTATATCTTGGATATTGTCAGATTTGTATTCTTTGTCCTACATGGAGTCTACAACCCAAACTGACTATGCTGCATTTGAAGAGAAGGTGAGACGGACAGTTTACCTTGACAACCTGTCACCACAAGTTACTGAATCAGTCTTGAAAACTGCCCTCAATCAGTTTGGGTCCGTACAGAATGTTCAATTTATTCCAAATTACTTAGAATCAAGGACTGCACAATGTGCTTTGGTGGAGATGAAGAACTTGAAGGAAGCCAAAGCTGTTATCTCAACTATGGGCGAATTCCCTTTCATGATATCTGGAATGCCTAGGCCTGTGAGGGCACGTGCTGCTAAAATGGAGATGTTTGATGATCGTCCAATTAGGCCAGGTAGAAGGATAAGTTGCCGATGGTTAGACCCTATTGATCCTGATTATGATGTAGCACAAAAGTTGAAGAGACTTGTCAGACAACATGATGCTCAATCGTCATTCCTGCTCAAGGTAAGTCTTGTTTCAGTACAATATTGACTGCATTTTCTTTTAGTTGTTTATTATGAACCTAACTTCAAATTTGTGGACCCGTTTCATTGCTCTAAATGGTTGCTGTCTCTTTGTAGCTACAACTGGCCCAGGAAGAGAAGCTCTCGAAGAACCAAGAAGCAGCTCTTAAGGCAAACAACAAGAAGTATGAGATGGTAGAAGCTGTCTTAGCTGATGGAACTGCTCAGCGTTTGGCACGTATATATGACGTACGAATTTCAGATGACTGATAGATTCTTCTCTTTTCTCAAGCCGGTTTCACTTACAAGCCATGGTTTGTACAGAATCTAAGATATGGCTTTCGAATCCTGCCTTCTGATTTTCATCACCATTTGGGCTATTTGTGTATCATGGTACACTTCACATTTTTGCCTAGGCCTTCCCAACAACTAATACAAATGCTTTCAGTAAAAGATATCTGATATGACAAAACTTGAAAGTAGAATCGAATTGTTGTTATATCTCATGCATCTTTCATTAGTTTCACACTATAGCGTTATAATTTCAACTGTGTTATCTCGTGAATGTGAATGTTTTACATATGATATGAATTCTAACTATTGATCCAGTAGACTAGGAGAAGTATGCTTCTCTTTTGAATACTTACATGATAAATTCATTTTCTTTTAGGCAGAGTTGTGGGTGTTCTTGAATATAATTGTTATAACTCATATTGTTACAAATTTACGAGATGTGATTATGGCAATTTATAAGGATATCTTGGCAGATGCTGATGTGTTGTTGGCATTCAAGAAGCCTGGTAATTGAACAAAGGGTACATTCATGAAGAAACATGTCTCTCTTTGTTGGCCCAAAGAGGGGCCTAAAATAGAGTATTTAAAATATGACTAGATCTATAGGCAACCCATTTTTCCATTTTTAAATAAATTTTATAATAACAAATTTATCTTATATAAAATTATTAAAAATAATTTTAATTTTTTATTGTGTACAAATACATTTGACATTCCCTTATAATCTCATAAACCCTCATTTTTTCTATGTTATTTAAATTATTCTTAGCGCAAAAAGGATGGTTTAACGAAGAAAAATGATTTGTAATGTGATATATCTAGTTATAAGAAATATAAAATTGTAAGTTTTTAACTGCTTTACTATAAATTTATTTTATTTTCAAAGTATTGGTAGCTATTATTATCTATGTATTTTGTGTTGTTTAATTGTATTATATTCTTGGGATTATATGTAAGCATTTTTTTTTTTTTTTAGTTTTAATTTTTTTCCCAACTTTCAATTTAGTTATCTAAAATTTTATTTTAAGAGTAACCGTAGTGGGGGTATAGCATAAGTGAATAAGTGGAGGGAATGAAATATTGACTTTAAAAAAAAAAAAAATTATATATATATATATAAAGGAATGAAGTGTATTAATGGAATTTATGGGGCGGTCATAAGAAATAATCTTAATTTTAAAACTTTAAAATGGGGTGTTTTGAGAAATGAGATTTCTTTAGTCCATTAGTAGGACACCAATAACTCCACTATTAAAATATAAATGTGTTATCATCGAAATTTTCACAATGAGGAGCAAATTGGAGATCGTTTTACATTGAATTTTTTTTTTTTTACTTGAAAATTATATTTAGTGACAGAAGATTGAAAGATTTAATAATTATGATTAAAATTAGCCATATATATATTTAACTATTAATTATTGGTGGAGTAGAAAAAATGGCAACATTAGTCTTGTGTAACAAATATATGTATTTTTAATGTAAATTCCAATTTTTTTTTTTTTTTAATGTACAATCACATACAACTTCGAGTTGGATGAGATTATCTTTACACAATTTTTTTGCACAAATGTGTGTCCAATGATTCAACGCGAATCAATGGACTTGACACATAAATTAAGGTAATTATTTTTAATGCTAACTCATAAATTATATCTCCTAACAACCCCTTAGTAGTCAAGTGGTTGAATAAGGATTTTTGGGTATATTACTTAAGAAATCCTAAGTTTGATTTCCTTCAGTTACTGATAGAGATAATTATTAGAAAATTACTTAATCGTTAATTTGTTGAAGTGTGCATAAACTGATCCAAACATCCTCAGTTAAAAAAAAAAAAAAAAAATTATCTCCACACTTGTAAAATAAAGGTTAACGGTAGGTATGATAGATTTATGTAAAAATTCAATAATTATCTATTTTACTCTATTTGTATTATATATATAATTAATTGCCATATTTTCTATTTATTTATAATTGAATCTTAAATAAATATCACATTACTTGGTATATACCCCGGGCATATACTTTAAATTTTACACTTATGTCACAATTTTTTTTTTTTTTTCAAATATTACCTCAAAATTGACTTCTCATATAAACCCAAAATTAAAAAATATTACAAAGAGACTTATTGGCTTTTCATTTTCATTCATATATTTGTCTTTAGGACATTTACACATTCATCATTGAGGTTTGACGTATATCCATCTCCCCCGTTATTATGGGATACGAACACTTTAGTCCTATTAGATGACTAACGTCAAAGTTGTTAGTCCACTTTTATAACATCGTAACCGTAAATCTAACATATTGACAAAATATACACTACAAATAGTCCTTACGCTGTTAAGAAAGTAGACCAACAACACTAATGTCAATCGTATGAGGAATTGTAATGTTTTTGTATCTCATAGTACTGGGCCAAAGTGCAACAAACCTCAAACCTTGGGATGAAAGGAAATATCCCTTTGTTTTTGTCTCGTTTAGTAAAAGGGTTCGTAAAAGAAAGAAAGAGAGAGAGAGAGAG
Organism: Pistacia vera; assembly: GCF_008641045.1. Lineage (NCBI taxonomy): Eukaryota > Viridiplantae > Streptophyta > Magnoliopsida > Sapindales > Anacardiaceae > Pistacia > Pistacia vera. The sequence continues at coordinate 73,880 of NW_022196673.1, read as the reverse complement.
AGGATCCAGCCTCACCCATTTCCAACCAATCAAAACTCTTCCCTGTATTTCTCTTGATGACTTACTTGATCTCTCCTTTCATATCCACTCTTTACATATACTCTCCCCCATATATTCTCACCTTCCAATCTCTTCATTTTTCTCCCTCTACTAATGCACTAAATCTACCCTTTAGGCCCTCATCTTCCCCATTCTTCTTACTTTCCCCCCTTCAAACTCCTCCATTCTTGTCGCTCTACCGCTTCAACCTCTCCATTCTTTCACTTCCACCCCCAAATGGCCACTAATTCCCTCCACTCTCTCCTCCTGAACCGCCACCATAACCACCTTACCCACCAAATTCCTGACTCCACCACCACCTCCACCGCCACCATCTTCCTCAAACCCACCTCCACCACCTCCCTTTCCTCCTCCTCCACCACCCCACCAAGAACCACAACTTTCTCTCTTTCCGCTACAACTTCTTCTTCCTCTTACACTTCTCCCACCTCCACCTTTCAACCCATCTCCTTCGACCTCCTCGAGCAACACCTCTCTGCCCAAAATTTCCGCCAAGCCGACGAGGAAACCCGCCGCCTCCTTATCGTCCTCGCCGGAGAATCCGCCCAGAAGCGAGGCTACGTCTTCTTCTCCGAAGTCCAGTTTATTGCAGCGGCCGACCTCAAAGCCATTGACGACCTCTGGAGACGCTACAGCGACAACAAGTTTGGCTACTCCGTTCAGAAAAAGATATGGCAAAAGGTCAAGAAAGACTTCTCGAGATTCTTCCTCAAAGCGGGATGGATGAAGAAGCTCGACACTGAAGTTGAGCAGTACAACTACAGGGCGTTTCCGAATGAGTTCACGTGGGAGCTGACGAAGGAGACCCCTGAAGGGCATTTGCCATTGACAAATGCATTGAGAGGGACGCAGTTGCTGAACAGTATTCTGAGCCATCCGGCGTTTGAAGGAGTTGAAGAAGAAGAAGCAGAACAAGCAGAAGGAGAAGGAGATAATGGTAAATTTGGTGAAAAGAATAAAAATGGGGTGGTCAAAGATGGGTCAAAGGTTAGTGTTAAGACTGTTTTTAAACCAAATTATGGCTTTTGAGACTGAGAGTTAAAGATAACTTGATTGTGAATTTTAGAATTAATATTTCTTTAAACAAAGAGATAATGGAGTTGTGAAAGTGGTCTACATAATGGAGATGTCATTTACACTTTCCTGTTGTTTTTTTTTTTAATTTTTAAGTTTTCTTTTTATGAGCGGGATAATGACTGGGTGATCAGACCCATTTATGCGCACCTCAATTAATTCATAAGATTCATTGGATAATCTATAAATTTAATGTTTCAAAGTAAGCCATAAATATAATAGGTGATTATAATCCTCAAGACTCATTAAACACTCTACAAACTTAATATTTTAGGATAAGTCACAAATGTAATAGATGAATATAAGTTAAATCAAACCCAAAAATCAATTAAAAGAGCAAAACCTTCTTGGCCGAACCTTTGGAGCTACTTTCCTCTTATTGTTGGCCCTAGCGGAGGGTACCAAAAAACACACACAAAAGTGTGCCCCACAACCAAATATGGTGCTTAAATTATGGTGAGAAGCAAGACAAGTCTTGTTTGTTTTTATTGCTTACTTTCTTGTGGCTAGTAATACATTCCCTTTTGGAACATGTTATATTTACCAATAAATCTCAACCAAATCATCCTAATTATACTTGTACCCTTTCAAAATAAGACATACATTAGCACTAGGGTAACGTTACACCGACCGAACGACCAGATTTTAATAACGTTACCCTAATTTGTCATTTTTTGTTTGGGTTAAGTGGAGGAATCAAAGTAATTTGGAAGTGACAGAACACATATGCTTTTCTTTTGTCGTTTGCTTTGGGAATACATACAAATGAAATTGCCTCTCCAAGCTTACATTTTATATAGAAGGGCCAAAAACACCAAATGGAGACATCAAATTTAATCAAAAGAAGAAAACAAAGTGTACAATAGAACTATAACATCAAAATTTACCACTCAGTAATATTATCTAGTCAATAATTATTATGAGATTAAATTTTTAATAATACATAATATTTGAATTCGATATTGTTACTATATATATATTGATGACTTGGGATATTCGGACCAGCTTATGTACACTTCAACTAATTTTTCGAGACTCGAAAATTTCTGCTCGGATAAGAGCTTTAATAGCTACCTCTATGAATACCCAATGAGAGACTCGAACTCAATACTTTTTGAATAATATACCTAAGAGCCCCATCGAACCACTCGACCACCTAGATATAGTTTTCATGTATAGTATTGCTAAACACCTTACATTTTTTTTCTTCAAAATAACAAATTATATTGGATATTACCACTTTAAAAAACCAATAAGTAGTTACCATTTTTAACAATTTTAAATCATTACAGTCTCCCGGGACTCTAATACAATAAAAAAAGGGAATAATTGAAAGTAATTTTCTTGTATTTAATAGCATTCTTTTGTTGTTCAATGCGTAAAAATGGGTGCATTTAGAAAAACAAAGTTCTAATTTAACAAACTCATTATGATTCATAGGAATTATTAGATACAACTCACTAGTTTCTTTAAGTAAATCCACATTGTTAATGATAATACGTTTAATCATCCACTAATTCTAAAGTTAAATAATAATACTGTAATACCTTTAACCATCCACTTATTCTAAAGTTAAAGTAACATAATAAAGAATTGTTAAACTAATCAATATTAAATTACTTTCAATCAATGCACTCCTCACGGGTTAATTAGTTTGAGTCTACTGACAATTCAGGACACCTTTATTTTCAACTGACAAGATAAATCCTAACATGCCCTTTACCTGTTAGTGTTACCCTCACGTCTGTCAAGTTCGAGGACGATTTTGTTAGTAAAAAAATAATTGTGTTCTTGACTTGATAGACCAAAACCAAAAGGACTAAAAATAGTAATTTGATATTTTAACATATTATTCCATTCAATCCAACAAAAAACACTCCACACAATAAGGATTCCATTTCTTTTCACTATTAGATTGATATGAATGAACGATATATTACTAAATGGACTAATTCTATAATTATTTTCAAAAAATAATAAATGCAATTTAATTTTAAACCCCACGTAATATTGCCGGCGTCAACTTAGCTAATTCTAATATCAAAGGCCTGTCAAATGCAAAAACTGGGTAAAATCACAAAAACCTCAGTGGTTTAAAATAATAAATGGAAGAACAGACTTGACATTTGACAAACCATTAATTAATTAAATCAAGAAAGAGATACCAAGCCAGCATGTACACCAATCGCTTCAAAATTGGTGAAACGTACATGCATTCGCTGCACTTTTGTATGTATATACGACCAATCAAGAGACTTTAGATCAACATATATGTAATCTACACGCTCTGTGATTGGCCCAAATACACATGCATTTGTTGCAACCAAAGTTTAGTTTCTCTCATCTACGGGAGGCAAAAAACTTTTGCTCAACAGATGCATATACAACCAATCAATAATGAAGCTTGTGTACAACACATGCGCTAACATAACATACAGTCATTAATTATGAGTACATCCGTTGCACAAAAGTCTTTTTTTGAGGAGAGATTTGAGTTATACTTTGCGAAACTTTTCACCCTATTACTACCCCTAATCTTAGGGAGGTTCAAGTATCTGCCCATTATGTTTAACAATAAAGTTTTAAACATATGGTAAATACATTTCTCTTCTCTAGCCCTTCTTGGAGTCCCAAATAACGTACGAGTAAATTTCATCTACATTGCACAAAATATTTTACAGCAATATTACAAAAATGATAGCCTAAATAATGATTACAAATATTACAGCAATATCTTGGATTAATTTTTCATCTAGAAACAAAGCATTGTAATAGTAACTGTTTGCAATAATTGACCATATATTATACAAACTTCACCAACATGCCTCATATCTAGAACCCTGAAAGATTTTTCAATGCACATATATCAGGGATAATGAATGATACTAAACATACTAAATAAATTCTTGAAAATTGATCTTTCTAAAACAGTTTAAGGAACTTTTTTAAGAGTAATTTAAGCTTGACCGATCAGAAAATATAAAGAAATCTTGTTTTGTTATGTGTTTGAAAAATAAGATATATGAAACACACTTTATTTTCTGAAGGCTAATGTTAAACTCAAAAATATTTTACCCTATATGTGAAAAATGTGATTTAGAAAATACGACGCTCTTTTTACTTGAGAATATAAAATTCAACAGCTTGTTATCGTATTACAAGACAGTTTTAGTTCCTAGAATGAGGAAGAGATGCATGAACTTTATAATCTTTAGTCAAGACCCACTGCTATAGGTACACAAATCTACATGAAACTTTAATGCTGATACAGTAGGAGACTATTTTGATAAGCACAAAAAGAATCTAAAATCCAATACATGTATTCAGGGAGCCAATAGCTTACCAAGTAATGCACTATGCGCAGGGGCAAAGTCTCCTTGTATGTCGATGTGAACCATCACAAGAAAGCATTGCTTGTGTTCGAGTGTACAAGCATGCTGTGGGATTCTGAAAGAGAAGGGAAAAAATGCAACACTCAAATTTAAACCTATTTTTGCTACTTAAACTTTTATAGGATGTTTCCATGCATAAGCAAAATAATAAAAACTAGAAACTAGTGTAATAACTCTGTAGTAATCATAATCCTTCTCCACCATGATGATTGTTCAGTGCACATCTTTCACGATCAAACGAATAATTCTCATTAATTCTCCTTTAAAATACAATTCCAGACCAAAAAAAAAAAAAAAAAAAAAAAAAGCCCAATGCAAATGAGGAATTATACCAAAGGGCTGGGGGATCATCAAAATCTACTTCAGCAGGTTGATCTGCTCCCATGCTTGCCAAACATCCTCCTTTGCAACTGAAATACTTTTGGATACTGTTTGGTCAAAAGAAAAAAAGTAAAAGAATAAAGAGATGAGGAACCTGATCCAAATATAAATTATAAAATAATCTGAAAAGTAGAAGCAAGAAATTTCTGAAAAATTTCAACAAGCCACAATTTCATTGTATTCCAACCTCTGGTATCTTTCTTAATAATGCTTAATTAACAATTTATCAACTAAGGAAGATCAGTCATGCATCATTCAATATGGTACAGCATTTGAAGGAAAGAAAAAACAGAGACGTCAACACAATTTTTAATAGGTTAAACCATGTTATGCTTCAAATCTAATATCAAGCTCACGTGATGATTTAAATCCCTTCAAAATGCAACATTACAGTTAGCATATGTTATGTACTGCAAATAAAATGTTATCAAATCCATAGGAACAACCAACTAACCCCTTTAAAACAATTAACCTTCACACAAAAGAGAATGCTATTAAGAAAAGAAAAAAAAAGCTTTTGCCTATTTACCTAGAAAAAGGGAAAAGGAAAGAAAATAGGTATATTTTATAATTAAGAAAAAAAAATGTAAGAGAATCAATCACGATGAAATTGTAGAGATTAATCAATTCAAATAACATAGACCATAAAGTCCAATAATTCCTATATTTCAATTACTGAAAGTAAACAGTACCAGAGATGTTTCTGCTACAAAATTAGAAGTTAATACAATAAATGTATTTTAGAGAAAAGGAAATAAGTAACAGAGCAGAACTTACATATCACATTGATTAAGTAACAGAAGCTTATTTACCACACAAGACTGTCCTTTTGATTTGCATACTGAATCACAAGAATCACCTTGCCTAACAACCAGATAAAGAGAGTTGAAGCGAATCAGTTATATATACATATTAAGTGTAAATGAAGGAAAAAAAATAAAATAATATGAAAACTCCACTCACCTTCCGATAAAAACATTAATTCCATTCAGCCTGGTTTCTAGCTGGGTTACACCAGGCCCTGCACAATGAAAATTTACTTACACCATTTAGTTCTTCTAAAAGGTTATCATTTTTATTTAAATAGAATAAATATATAGCACCAAGAAAATATTAAGAAAATTGTTGCACAAGCAGTAGAATAATTGTATTTATTTATATATTTACATAGAATTATATCAACTTAGAAACTTTATTATCATTTATATTTCATTTGTATGGATCAAACTTAGTCCTTATAAATAGTTAAAGGCCCTCTCCCCCAAATATCATTAACAAACACCCAATAACAAAATAAAACCATCGATTACATAGTGGTTGTATATTATATGCATCAATAGTCAATGAAAACTTGGCTTTAAATTGATTTGAGTTTTTAGCAGGATACTGAACATATTTTGCAACAAAAATTCATATCTAGACTGACCTGAAGAATTTGACTGCAGTGAAAAGCAATGATGAAAATCACTAAGATAAGCATTTTCATGAACCTGAAATATTCAAACTCATTTAGATATTAGAATCATAGATCATAAAACAGACCATAAACTACAAATTGTTGTGTTCACATTTTTGTAGAAGGTGAAACATGAGTTAACCAACAGCTAGTGAGACAATTTGAACTCATATCTCTACCACAAAGCCAGGATGCTAGTGCCACAATATATATATATATATTAAATCACAAAAATAAAGTAAAGACAATAAAAAGGTCACATTATACCATGATCCTCAGATGCTAAAATCAAAGATCTAAAACATATCAAACCCATATTTATAACATCAACAGATTGCTTAAAATTGCTAATTAGGTAATTATAGGATGCTTTTAATAGTTACTCTCACTTCACTCCAACCTCCAAGAAATGTTCAGAGAGACAGTAAAAGAATACAACTAGCTAATTGCTGTTATGAATCAAGAGCTGCACTGTCAAATTATGTACAATAATCAGCTTGTGAAAATTTTTCTGAGTTCTTACTAAGCAGATATCCTCAATTTACATATTTTAAAGATGGACCAACAAACTTTAATCATTTTATATATGATATTCACCTCATTTCTGAACACAAAAATAATCATTTCAAGTTTAGCATTCATGAAAAAAAAGAATGGTTCCATGCATGTTCATAGTAGTTGCAATCCAATAGATGGTCACCAAGTACTCTAGCAGGAAGTAACTACATAATTCAGTTCACCAAGGACCAGATTCATGTTTTTTGTTCTATCTTTCTCAGGAGCACTATCCCTGCTCCACTTCTGGCTAAACATAACATCGTATATTGTCTGATTAATTATTGAAGCATTCACTAGATTGAAGTAATAACACTTACCACACTCTCAGAGTTATGACGACACCTCCCAGCACAAAAATCAAAAACACTTTGAAAATTTCCTGCCAGAAGAGAAAAAAGAACAAAAAATGAGATAACTCTTATCCTTGCAGATATTCCAATTAAAAAGGTGGTTTGTAAAGAAATCTAAGCTCCACTTATTCCTTATCATGTCAGCGCATGCAGAAAAACAACTACTTCAGAATTAAGATTCCAGAAATTGCCAAAAACCAATCTGAAATATATATATATATGTTACGGTTCAATTTTTCTGTTTAATGCCACATCACTTACATGCAACCATCAGCTTCAACAGAAAATTAAGACTGAAATTTCTCTAAGATGATATCTAACAAGTAGCCACTATAGTGCCTGAAGGGAAACCCCAGAAGCTAATGCTTTCTGAAGAAAATAAAAATTGTTGTCTACCACAATCTAAGAATTTACCAGCAGTTGCAGGCTTAGCTATCTTCATCTTCAGCACTTGCTCTTTTTGTGTCTGCAAGTTACAATCCAGCAATAAATTCCATTTAAATATTATATGATTTAACATCAAGAAGAACAAAAACAATAAAACCAATTGAGTAGTCAGAACAATACTCGTGCAGGATTAACACAGCATGAAACACAAAATTCATAAGAGTTGCAACACTGTGAAAGAAGATTGCATCCCCTGCAAACAACGGTAAATCATTTCAATATCATCAGGTACTCATGGTCAAGTTCAGCATCTCAGAGGCCAGCTTAGGAAAAACTCACTGACAAGAGAATTTCTCTCCTTTCACAGGACAGCAGCGAGACTGCGGATCCACTGATAGAGCATCACATACATATCCTACAATGTAAATAATGATTAAGTAACAAAGAGAATCAAAGAAAACATACAATGCTGCAGGCTAGTAAGAAGCAATCTCAAAATGAATCTATAGCTAAAATTAGAACTGTTACAGACCATTGGACACGGTACTGTTACAGCATTTTGAGCATGTCTCAAAAAGCTGAATTTATATACAAATTAAACTGTAAATTGATTGACAACTTAAAAACCACAATACTTAGACGTCAATTCAAGTAGCATGATAAAGATTACTTCAAAAACAAAGTGTTTAGCCATAATAATGGAGGAATCGCAAGCATTTTTCCAATATTCGCAACGAAAATACAAAGCAAGAAATTGAAATCACTCACCGTTATCATCAGACAATAAATATCTTCCTTGAACAGTGGTTCTACACAAGGTTTTCTCTCGAAAGCCAATATTATCCCTGTAATTCACAAAAGAGAAGTGAAAAAGAAATGCAAACTTAAAATTTTCTTTTCCATTTTCTCGAGAAACAAACAAAAAGAGAAACACGAAATTTGAAATTGAGAGAAGATTCTTTGCGTATGGAGAGAGNGATAGGCAATTGTAAGTTAAATCAAACCAAAAAATCAATGAAAGGAACAAAACCTTGGCCGAACCTTTGGAGCTACTTTCCTCTTATTGTTGGCCCTAGAGGAGGGTACCAAAAACATACACAAAATTGTGGCCCACAACCAAATGCGGTAATTAAATTATGGTGACGAAGCAAGACAAGTCTTGTTTGTTTTTATTGCTTACTTTCTTGTGGCTAGTAATACATTCCCTTTTGGAACATGTTATATTTACCAATAAATCTCAACCAAATCATCCTAATTATACTTGTACCCTTTCAAAATAAGACATACATTAGCACTAGGGTAACGTTACACCGACCGAACGACCAGATTTTAATAACGTTACCCTATTTTGTCATTTTTTGTTTGGGTTAAGTGGAGGAATCAAAGTAATTTGGAAGTGACAGAACACATATGCTTTTCTTTTGTCGTTTGCTTTGGGAATACATACAAATGAAATTGCCTCTCCAAGCTTACATTTTATATAGAAGGGCCAAAAACACCAAATGGAGACATCAAATTTAATCAAAAGAAGAAAACAAAGTGTACAATAGAACTATAACATCAAAATTTACCACTCAGTAATATTATCTAGTCAATAATTATTATAAGATTAAATTTTTAATAATACATAATATTTGAATTCGATATTGTTACTATATATATATTGATGACTTGGGATATTCGGACCAGCTTATGTACACTTCAACTAATTTTTCGAGACTCGAAAATTTCTGCTCGGATAAGAGCTTTAATAGCTACCTCTATGAATACCCAATGAGAGACTCGAACTCAATACTTTTTGAATAATATACCTAAGAGCCCCATCGAACCACTCGACCACCTAGATATAGTTTTCATGTATAGTATTGCTAAACACCTTACATTTTTTTTCTTCAAAATAACAAATTATATTGGATATTACCACTTTAAAAAACCAATAAGTAGTTACCATTTTTAACAATTTTAAATCATTACAGTCTCCCGGGACTCTAATACAATAAAAAAAGGGAATAATTGAAAGTAATTTTCTTGTATTTAATAGCATTCTTTTGTTGTTCAATGCGTAAAAATGGGTGCATTTAGAAAAACAAAGTTCTAATTTAACAAACTCATTATGATTCATAGGAATTATTAGATACAACTCACTAGTTTCTTTAAGTAAATCCACATTGTTAATGATAATACGTTTAATCATCCACTAATTCTAAAGTTAAATAATAATACTGTAGTACCTTTAATCATCCACTTATTATAAAGTTAAAGTAACACAATAAACAATTGTTAAACTAATCAATATTAAATTACTTTCAATCAATGCACTCTCACTGAGTTAATTAGTTTTGAGCCCCCTGACAATTCAGGACACCTTTATTTTCAACTGAAAGATAAACCTAACAGCACCTTTACTGGTAGTGTTACCCTCACGTCTGTCAAGTTCGAGGACGATTTGTTAGAAAAATAATTGTTCTTGACTTATAGACCAAAACCAAAAGGACTAAAAAAGTCTTTGGATTTTTAACTATTATTCCATTCAATCCAACAAAAAACACTACAGAAAAGGATTCCGTTCTTTTCACTATTAGATGATAGAATGAACATCTAAAATGGACTAATTTATATTATTTAAAAATAATAATCAATTTAATTTAAACCCCACGTAATATTGCCGGCGTCAACTTAGCTAATTCTAATATCAAAGGCCTGTAAAGCAAAAAACTGGGTAAATCACAAAAACCCAGTGGTTTAAAAATAAATGGAAGAACAGACTTGACATTTGACAAACCATTAATAATTAAATCAGAAAGAGATACCAAGCCGCATGTACACCAATCGCTTCAAAATTGGTGAAACGTACATGCATTCGCTGCACTTTTGTATGTATATACGACCAATAAGAGACTTTAGATCAACTATGTAATCTACACGCTCTGTGATGGCCCATACACATGCATTTGTGCAACCAAAGTTTAGTTTCTCTCATCTACGGAGGCAAAACTTTTGCTCAACAGAGCATATACAACCAATCAATAATGAAGCTTGTGTACAACACTGCGCTAACATAACATACAGTCATTAATTATGAGTACATCCGTTGCACAAAAGCTTTTTTGAGGAGAGATTGTGTTATACTTTGCGAAAACTTTTCACCCTATTACTACCCCTAATCTTAGGGAGGTTCAAGTATCTGCCCATTTGTTTAACATAAAGTTTAAACATATGGTAAATACATTTCTCTTCTCTAGCCCTTCTTGGAGTCCCAAAAACGTACGAGTAAATATCTACATTGCAAAAATATTTTACAGCAATATTACAAAAATGATAGCCAATAATGATTACAAATATTACAGCATATCTTGGATAATTTTTCATCTAGAAACAAAGCATTTAATAGTAACTGTTTGCAATAATTGACCATATATTATACAAACTTCACAACAAGCCTCATATCTAAACCCTGAAAGATTTTTCAATGCACATATATCAGGGATAATGAATGATACTAAACATACTAAATAAATTCTTGAAAATTGATCTTTCTAAAACTTAAGTTTTTTAAGAGTAATTTAAGCTTGACCGACAGAAAATATAAGAAATCTTGTTGTTGTGTTTGAAAATAAGATATATGAACACACTATTTTCTAAGGCTAATGTTAAACTCAAAAATATTTTACCCTATATGTGAAAAATGTGATTTAGAAATACGACGGCTCTTTTACTTGAGAATATAAAATTCAACAGCTTGTTATCGTATTACAAGACAGTTTTAGTTCCTAGAATGAGGAAGAATGCATGAACTTTTAATCTTTAGTCAAGACCCACGTATAGTACAAAAATCTACATGAAACTTTAATGCTGATACAGTAGGAGACTATTTTGATAAGCACAAAAAGAATCTAAAATCCAATACATGTATTCAGGGAGCCAAAGCTTACCAAGTAATGCACTGCGCAGGGGCACAAGTCTCCTTGTATGTCGATGTGAACCATCACAAGAAAGCATTGCTGTGTTCGAGTGTACAAGCATGCGTGGGATTCTGAAAGAGAAGGGAAAAAATGCAACAACTCAATTTAAACCTATTTTGCTACTTAACTTTTATAGGATGTTTCCATGCATAAGCACAATAATAAAAACTAGAAACTAGTGTAAAACTCTGTAGTAATCATAATCCTTCTCCCCATGAGATTTGTCATGCACATCTTTCACTCAATCAAACGAATAATTCTATAATTGTCCTTAAAATACAATTCCAGCCCAACAAAAAAAAAAACAAAAAAAAGCCCTATGCAAATGAGGAATATACCAATGGCTGGGGGCTCATCAACACTTCAGCAGGTTGATCTGCTCCCATGCTTGCCAAACATCCTCCTTTGCAACTGAATACTTTGGATACTGTTTGGTCAAAAGAAAAAAGTAAAAGAATAAGAGATAGGAACCTGATCCAAATAAATTATAAAATAATCTGAAAAGTAGAAGCAAGAAATTTCTGAAAAATTTCAACAAGCCACAATTCATTGTATTCCAACTCTTGGATCTTTCTTAATAATGTAATTAACAATTATTCAACTAAGGAAGATCAGTCATGCATCATTCAATATGGTACAGCATTTGAAGGAAAAAAAAAAACAGAGACGTCAACACACATTTTTAATAGGTTAAACATGTTATGCTTCAAATCTAATATCAAGCTCACGGATGATTTTAATCCCTTCAAAATGCAACATTACAGTAGCATATGTTATGTACTGCAAAAAAATGTTATCAAATCCATAGGAACAACCAACTAACCCCTTTAAAACAATTAACCTTCACACAAAAAGAATGCTATTAAGAAGAAAAAAAAAGCTTTTGCCTATTACCTAGAAAAAGGGAAAAGGAAAGAAATAGGTATTTTATAATTAAGAAAAAAAAATGAAGAGAATCAATCACGATGAAATTGTAGAGATAATCAATTCAAATAACATAGACCAAGTCCAATATTCCTAATTTTCAATACTGAAAGTAAACGTACCAGAGATGTTTCTGCACAAAATTAGAAGTTAATACAATAAATGTATTTTAGAGAAAAGGAAATAAGTAACAGAGCAGAACTACATATCACATTGATAAGAACAGAAGCTTATTTACCCACAAGACTGTCCTTTTGATTTGATACTGAATCACAAGAATCACCTTGCCTAACAACCAGATAAAGAGAGTTGAAGCGACGCAGTATATAACATATTAAGTGTAAATGAAGGAAAAAATAAAATAATATGAAAACTCCACTCACCTTCCGATAAAAACATTAATCCATTCAGTGGTTTCTAGCTGGGTTACACCAGGCCCTGCACAATGAAATTACTTACACATTTAGTTCTTCTAAAAGGTTATCATTTTATTTAAATAGAATAATATATAGCACCAAGAAATATATTAAGAAAATTGTTGCACAAGCAGTAGATAATTGTATTTATTTATATATTACATAGTTATATCAACTTAGAAACTTTATATCATTTATATTTCATTGTATGGATCAAACTTAGTCCTTATAAATAGTAAAGGCCTCTCCCCCAAATATCATTAACAAACACCAATAACAAAATGAAACCATGTACATAGTGGTTGTATATTATATGCATCAAAGTCAATGAAAACTTGGTTTAAAATGATTTGAGTTTTTAGCAGGATACTGAACATATTTTGCAACAAAATTCATATCTAGACTGACCTGAAGAATGACTGCAGTGAAAAGCAATGATGAAAATCACTAGATAGCATTTTCATGAACCTGAAATATTCAAACTCATTTAGTATTAGAATCATAGATATAAAAAAGACCATAAACTACAAATTGTTGTGTTCACATTGTGAAGGTGAAACATGAGTTAACAACAGCTAGTGAGACAATTTGAACTCATATCTCTACCACAAAGCAGGATGCTAGTGCCACAACAATATATATATATATATTAAATCACAAAAATAAAGTAAAGACAATAAAAAGGTCACAATACCATGATCTCAGATGCTAAAATCAAAAATCTAAAACATTTCAAACCATATTTATAACATCAACAGATTGCTTAAAATTGCTAATAGTATTATAGGATGCTTTAATAGTTACTCTCACTTCACTCCAACCTCCAAGAAATGTTCAGAGAGACAGTAAAAGAATACACACTAGCTAATTGCTGTTTGAATCAGCGATGCACTAATTATGTACAATAATCAGTTGTGAAATTTTTCTGAGTCTTACAAGCAGATATCCTCAATTTACATATTTTAAAGAGGACCAACAAACTTAATCATTTTAATATGATTTCTCATTTCTGAACACAAAATAATCATTTCAAGTTAGCATTCATAAAAAAAGAATGGTTCCATGCATTTCATGTAGTTGCAATCCAATAGATGGTCACAAGTACTCTAGCAGGAAGTAACTACATAATTCAGTTCACCAAGGACCAGATTCATGTTTTGTTCTATCTTTCTCAGGAGCACTATCCCTGCTCCATCTGGCTAAACATAACATCGTATATTGTCTGATTAATTATTGAAGCATTCACTAGATTGAAGTAATCACACTACCACACTCTCAGAGTTATGACGCACCTCCAGCACAAAAATCAAAAACACTTTGAAAATTTCCTGCCAGAAGAGAAAAAAGAACAAAAAATGAGATAACTCTTATCCTTGCAGATATTCCAATAAAAAGGTGGTTTGTAAAGAAATCTAAGCTCCACTATTCCTTATCATGTCAGCGCATGCAGAAAAACAACTACTTCAGAATTAAGATTCCAGAAATTGCCAAAAACCAATCTGAAATATTATAATTATGTTACGGTTCAATTTTTCTGTTTATGCCACATACTTACATGCAACCATGCTTCAAAGAAAAATAAGACTGAAATTTCTCTAAGATGTATCTAACAAGTAGCCACTATAGTGCCTGAAGGGAAACCCCAGAAGCTAATGCTTTCTGAAGAAAATAAAAATTTTGTCTACCACAATCTAAGAATTTACCGCATTGCAGGCGTACTATCTCATCTTCAGCACTTGCTCTTTTTGTGTCTGCAAGTTACAATCCAGCAATAAATTCCATTTAAAAATATATGATTTAACATCAAGAAGAACAAAAAAAAAAAACCAATTGAGTAGCAGAACAATACCGTGCAGGATTAACACAGCATGAAACACAAAATTCAGAGAGTTGCAACACTGTGAAAGAAGATTGCATCCTGCAAACAACGGTAAATCATTTCAATACATCAGGTACTCATGGTCAAGTTCAGCATCTCAGAGGCCAGCTTAGGAAAAACTCACTGACAGAGATTTCTCTCCTTCACAGGACAGCAGCGAGACTGCGGATCCACTGATGAGCATCACATACCTATCCTACCATGTAAATAATGATTAAGGAAACAAGAGAATCAAAAAAACATACAATGCGCAGGCAGTAAGAAGCAATCTCAAAATGAATCTATAGCTAAAATTAGAAATGTTACAGACCATTGGACACGGTACTGTTAAGCATTTTGAGCATGTCTCAAAAAGCTGAATTTATATACAATTAAACTGTAAATTGATTGACAACTTAAAAACCACAATACTTGACGTCAATCAAGTAGCATGATAAAGATTACTTCAAAACAAGTGTTTAGCCATAATAATGGAGGAATCGCAAGTATTTTCCAATATTCGCAACGAAAATACAAAGCAAGAAATTGAAATCACTCACCGTTATCATCAGACAATAAATATCTTCCTTGAACAGTGGTTTACACAAGGTTTTCTCTCGAAAGCAATATTATCCCTGTAATTCACAAAGAGAAGGCAAAAAGAAATGCAAACTTAAATTTTCTTTTCCATTTTCTCGAGAAACAAACAAAAAGAGAACACGAAATTTGAAATTGAGAGAAGATTCTTTGCGTTGGAGAGAGAGAGAGAGAGAGAGTACCTGATCGCTGAAACTGTTGATGAAAATTGGAGGACAAGAAATTGAAGAAATAGAAACGATAAATTTAACTGAGATTTAAACATTCTGTTTAGATTTTGATTTGAAAATTTTGGGTTCTTTTAGCTCGCTTTTCTGCTCTATCGATCCATTGATATTTTGTTCACTACGTCTGAAATTTTCTGATCGCGAATCCTGTGGGGAATGAAATTTGTGCCGGTCCGAGCCTCATCAGCCCAGAGGCTCGTAATTATTTCTAAGGCTAATTACAATAATTATCCAAGACCTCCCTCTATAGTCTATAGCTCTTTATTAACAGAAAGGGCTATTATTCCACACCTCGCCTGAGGTTTCAGCTTTAGTTGTTGACACCCCAAAGGCATGAAAAATTAGCGCTAACCTCTGTCTCCACATTTGGAGAAATATCCAATACCTCCCCCTTATTGGCCTTAATTGATAAATTTCTTACATCTGGTTTATTTTATTGAATCCTATGACATTGATTAATATTAAACCTATCCATTTTATTCCAAAATTATTAAAAACACCCCTACCTTAAAAGATGTCTTAGGGTTTCATTCAATTTTAAAATTAAAAGTCTATTTTATCCATTCTCATCACTTACCAACTTATAAAATATTTTTAATTTCTCCTACGTTATTGTTTCTATTAAAAATTAAACTGGTAGAATAGCTTCCATACAATTTATTATATATTTATGATTTTTAATTTAATTATTTTTTACGGAAAAAGCTTAATTTTATCAAAATTCTTTTTTTAATTCAACTGCTTTTTTGTTTCAATTAAATTTTTATTTAAATGTGTTTATATTTGTGTTACCATCCCTAGGAAGATATAATTAAAAGTTAAAGGATGATTTTGTGGATGAGGGAGGAGAGGGATAATAACCCTTTTTAATTATGCATCTAATGAAATGAAAATTCTATTTGTAATTTTTGCTCCAAATTCAACACTTCACGTCTCAAAACTCCCGCAAAACGAAGCACAAAATTCCTTCGATTCTTAAATGTCGACCGTCCCCGCCGTCCATAACCACCGCCACATCCTCCGTCTGATCCTCTCATGCCGCAAAATCACGGCGCAAGTGTCCAACACATCCACCTCCTCGATCGTCGCCATGGCCTCGTCGTCCCAACACGACTTCCTCAAGCGTTACCACTCCAAACTCAACCGCTTTCCAGGCTCCCACCGCTTCTGGGACACCAGCACCGCCTCGCGCGTGGGCCACAAAGTCGCCTTTCAGCTTAAAGAAATCGGAATCGAATCTGTTGCTATTGATCTCCGTGAAGAGCTCTCGAGGCCGCCGCATCAGAAGATCATGGTCTTGCCGCTGTTTGATTCGGTGCGTCGCGCTGGTGTCGTCGTTGATGGAGTTGAGAAGTTAAGCGAAATCGGGCCGGTCTTTGATTAGGATGGGCTAGGATATTAAGAACAATTTTTTAAGCCGGGGGGTAATTGTAGGATTTGAGAATGGTAGTCGTATTCGGATATTTGATTATCTGTTTTGGACTTGTAACTTTTTCGAAGTTTTATATTTTTATATACATTTTTCTTAATATTAATAATTTAATGGCAATTTGGTTGATGATGATTGGATATCTAATATATTGAATTATTGATATAGTATTTGGCATGGCATTTAGTTAAAGAAAATTAAAATTTTAATTGAATTGAATTGAATCAAATTAAATTTTTTATAGATCAATTCAGATTAAGATTGATGACATTCGATAGACTTATTGCCTTCAATCCATCCAATAATACATTTCTACTGTAGGGTTGGCAATTTTCGGGCCTCGCCTCGTTCGGAATCCTAACGACACCGTCCGATCGAATCTTGAATCATTGCCTTCCCTTTTTTTTTTTTAAAAAAAAATTATAATTATTTAAGTTTTTCTGCGGTCTATAATTTCTAGAAGAGGATATGAATTTTATTAAATGGATTAGTTTATTCATGAGAAGTTAACAATAATATTATGTATATAAAGTCAGAATCCTAGTTTTGGATCGAAATTTATGATGTTGCTCATGTATTAATATTACATTAATTATAAAAAAATAAAATATATATTACACCATTTTACAGTTAATGTGATATTGTTACAAGCTAACCACATTAACTGAAATTTGAAACACCATTTTCAATTATATTCGTATAGTATTATTCCAAAATTGATTGAACGAGAGAAAGATTGAACATAAAGTATAGTCTATTTATGCTACATTTGATTTATAATTTCAATTTCAGTATCAGCTATTAAATTGATAATTTAATGAAAATTATTGAGTTACCATCCACTTAACCTTACAAAATCAAATGTCAACCAATCGTTGTGATAAAAAAAAAAAAAATTATTTATATATATATATATATTAATATTTCTGGATATTAATATAATAATTAACAGAATTCGATTATATTATTGAATTAATACTATAGTAAATTTTAATTTTATTTTTTATTATAAACTCTTTGAATACTAATTTACACATTAAATGTTATTAAAAAATAATTATACATTAACAAAATATATAGTTATTTATTAAGACCCTAAACAAATTAGGCGAAGTAAAACTTTGAAATTTGATCCATTTGACTTCATTTTATATACATTAAACTTAGAATTTAATATTTTCAAGAACAAATAATAATTAAATTGATCTTGAAAACAAATTCTCACACCATGTCCTATAAAAACCCTAACATTGTGCCATCCTTTAAAGTTTAAACACATAAAAACCATACAAAATTCTTACCATTATTTCTCAAATTAATTGTAATGGCTCCTATTACTTATTTCTTCTTATCAATTTTGCTCATTGATTGTAATTTGGAAACAATTTTGGCAACCAAAAAGCTGCCACAATTGTCTAAGGGCTCATTGTCTATATTATCCGCGGTGTTGCCCTTTACGGTGGAGGCAAAGCTGCCATCTCTGAGTTCATTGCCTCCGCTCTCTAGCATTTTAGGTGCCATGGCACCTTCACCAATGGGTGCAACCTTACCATCTTCAATATTCAAGGGCTCATTTTCCCCACTTTCAGCAAAGGACTCACTGTGCAACTTTTCGGAACATTGCGTCGGCCTTGCCACTGGCAGCTTCATTCGACTGGCCGACAATCTGTCCCCGCAGTTCCAAAGAAACTTCCCTCTCTCCTTGTGCTTTCACCACCATTTGTGCGTAATAGAACTTGACAAGTCTACATAATTTATATATATTCTAGCTCCATGTAACAATAATATTATCAAAGGACACTTTGGTAACATAGAATTAATCGCATGCTTTATATCTTGTTGATGCTAGATTTTGACACCAATGATTCGCACGTGCAAAGTGCTAAGTTGGCTTAGAAGTTATATGTGAATGGAAAATGCAATGAAATAAATAGAAGATGATTTTTAAAGTAGTTCGGATGCTTAAAGTGAATCCTACGTCCACTGTTCTTTTATATATATGAGGTTATAGGAGGTCGTGTATGATGAACAATGAGCAGAGGTACAAATGATTGATTATTTTGAGAGAATATCAAGTCAGTCTCTTTCTTGTAGGTTATCTGTGGTTTGAGAATTAAAGGTTACACTCAGAATGAGAGTTTTTTATCAGAATCCCAAAATGAGAGGGGGGCCCCTCTATTTATAGTAGAAGGTTTCAGGGTAATGATTATAAGTCTACAAGTGGGTAGGTGTAGTACAATTCCTATCGCACTTCCCATTGGCTGATTACATAGGAGATATCCTCAAATTGCGCAGGGCTTGGATAGGTGGGCGACTCCTATCCACTCGTAGATAAATTATGAGTCTACCAAGTTAATGACAACTATACTCTTTCTATCTTTGGACGACGTGGCAGCTCTTGGATGACACAAAGCCTACTTGAACTCTGATTGGTGTTGGCTAATGTAACCTTGTGCCAGCCCTTATTTCTTAAGCATAACAGAAGCTCCCCAGTTCTTAGGGTTCAAAAATTGAATTTTGAAAACTTCATAATTATGCCATGACCTGACATGTCTCAAAAGGCATCTGCTCGAACTATCAATTGAGAATAGCCTGAATGATACAATGTTGATGAATTCACTCGACCAGAAAACTGTATAGAGGTCGCAACACAGATCTTCTGGAGTTACACAAGCGACCTGTGTCGGATTGTACCCAATATTATACCGATGTGTTTCAAACTCTATTTGTTATCCGCGACCTGAAAGTACTTAGAGTATTTTGCTATCAAAAGCTGGAAATCACTTTGCTCCGAGTTTGATATATGAGGAAGAGTGTTTTATTCGAACGACCTCTTCAAATGTTTATCTATTGCGCTTAACAATTGTCCTGGTCAATAAAATAAGCTTTATCTAACAGACGTGTCTTTGCACAATAAGTGTTAGCCATGAGTATTAAATACAAGCCAAGCTGAAACGACATTCTCTTTTAAGCATAAAATGCGGATGAGGGTGCATTTAATGTGGAGGAGATAACCACGCCGATGTTTGGCAACTCTAATGGAAGGAAACGTAGATTGATTTCCACGAGGCGTGAAGATTACTCTTCACAAGGATTGGCGACACATGGTCGCATCTAATAGCTAGAAACGCATCCCGCCCAAATGTCACTTACAAGGGAAGCCAAACGTCGCCTTCTTCTCTATAAAACCCTAAGCCTATTCCATATTTTTCATAGAACCTGCATTTCCAGAGAGAAAATAGAGTTTCCATACTCAAGAAATTAGTTCATCCTCTTCCTGGTTGATGCGCACTCGTTGCTACGACAGAATGTTCGCTCCTAGTAATCCGGAGGTAAAGAAAAATTCTTCTCTTTCTCTTTTTCATTTATGTTAAAAAACTCAATTTTCACAGTAATGGTGAGATTAGATGCCTGCTAGGATTACATGATGCACATTCTCAGGTGGTGTTTGAAATGGAACACTTTTAAGAGTTAAAATCTAGGGCACAAATCTTTGGGAAATCATCCTCAAGAATTTTTCAGGGTTTATAGGGTTATGGGAGAGAAACTAGGGTTTCTTTTATTCTTTTAAGTCATTGTACAAGACAATGTGTACGGAGACTGAGTCATCTCTGCATGTCACATATTTTCAGACCTTAAGAGGAATGGATGGTCTTGATACAAGAGCAACCAAAGGGACAAGCTCGCAGCCACTAGGCACTTTGGTGGGTCCCAGACAGGCGGTACTATTAGCAGCCACCGCAGACAAAATACAAAAGGCGATAGATTAGTTTGCAATCAATGTAAATGTCTACCAACATAGGTCGCACACTGCTTAGAACCCTCTAGAGGGAATGGCTGTGATCTCAGAAGTAATTTTCAAATGCTGGGTAACGATACCCTTTCACCCCTTTATCAAGACGATCCTCGACCACTTTAGGGTTGCACTGTTCCAGTTAACACTCAATGCGTATATGATAGCGATCGCTATGTATCACATGTGGCGGACATAAACTCGGTGAGCTGACAGTTGTGGAGCTCGACTGCGCCTACTATTTGAAGAGGAGTAAAGATAAGGATTCATACTACCTCTCAAAATGATCAACGATTGAGGGAGGGATATTTGGTTACCCCAGCAACATCAGGGCTTATGAAACCAAATATTTCTTCTTCCAGTATGATGGTGTTTGTAAATTTAGAGAGCCGAGTAGGTTTTCCCTTTAATTTCCAAACTGTTTATCCCTTCCTTAATAAGTAAGGCTAACACACACTTTGCTTTCTTGTAGAAAACAAGATGACCAGGTTATCGGTTCTAGTAGATTTTAGCCATATCGAGGCATTCGGTCTACTGCCTGACCAAAGTCGTGACGCGAAGCTGCTCTTGACCACTGCCAATTTACAAAAGTATGGTTTCTTTAGCCCCGAGGCGTCCTTGGAAGCTCTAACTCATAAGTATCTTCCCATGCAGGAGAACTGTCTTTATGAACAAAAGACTTTCCTTGTTGACACACTTTCATGTCACGAAGCAACCATGCCACCAAGGGTCTCAAGACATCGAGGAGAGCTGGGGGATTCACATTCCCCAGAATCAACCTGACTGAACCAACTGGAGTGACCTTTAACGATGTTCCCATGGGAGGGATACAAATTGATGCTGAAAGGCAACAAACCATGGAGCGACGCGAAGAAGCTCCCTAGCCTGTGGCTGCTCACGGTTCGAAGAAGAAGACTGTGGGCTAGAAGACCAGGAAGAGAAAGCAACTACCCACTGACGAGGAGTCAGAGTCTGAACTAGAGGGCCTCGGGGTGTTTCCAAAAAGATCTTAGCCCTACCACGTCTTTTGCTCAAGGATTCCCTTGATGGACGCCCTCGACACTCCAACTGCCCCCGAGAATTCATGTAGGGGAGAGGGAACAACCATAGCTACCCAGAGGAGAGTAGGCAAACAACGAGCCGAGGAGGTGCCTACCTCTTTGAGGCTAAACCTGTTTGTGTTGGATTCATTAAGGCAACTGTTAGAACACTTGTAGTCGGTGGTATACACCCTGTTAGAATGCCAACTCACTGCGGTCTTTGATGGGTTCATTGCTTCTTGACCCATTGATCTGGTGGCCCCTATGATCCAGTTACAAAGTCAGGTAAAGCAGCATGTTCTTTTCGAGAACTTCTCAATACCAACTGATCTCTTAGATTTTTAAGATCTTAAAAAAAAAAAAAAAAACTAACTTTTGTCTCTTTTCCTGTGCAGTCCTTCCTCGCACTAACTGTGGCCCAATAGAAGAGTGACATAGACTCTGCCGGTAGACTCCATGAACTGAAGGAGGAGAATGCCAAGCTGAAGCAAGATTTCTCAATCGTAGATGCAAAGGAAAAAACAGCTTGCATCCAGGCGGATCAGTACTTAACTGAAAGAGATCTTGCTTTTCGAGTAGCAAACTTTCATAAAGGGGAGCTTGAGAAGAAAGATGATGACAATAAAGGGCTTCAATGAACTGTGTCAAGGCTCACCAAAGAGTTGAGCGAGAGAGAAAAAGAGTTGCAGGCAAGCATTGATCACGTAAAAGTGGCGGAGGAGAATTGAGCTTGACTGTGGGAAAACACAAAAAAGCAGAAGAGGGCACTGTAGACGAACCTAGAGCTACTTCAGGGGCGAGTCGCTTCATTGACTGAGCAAATGAAGTAGCAAAATCTCGAGCTTGAGAGGTAGGCTGCCCACTGGGCAATCCAAGCTATTTATAGCTTGCGGGCAAGGAATCCTAAAATGGATATCTCTGAGCTCCCTGATGATTACCAAGCCACTATTGTTTCTATGCTCGAAGCCAAAGAGGCCAAACAACAAGAGGAACAAGAACCTCCCTTGGAAGATGATCAGTTGGACACAGGCATTCTTGTAGATCAAACAAATGATTCGGAGGTTGGCGACCAGCCAGAGGATCAAGGGGTGCAGCTAGGGGTCCCGAGAGCGAAGACCAGTGATTCCTCCTTTTTTTGCTTTAAGTCTTTCTTGCTTACCATTTTTGTAATTCTTGGTCGCTCTTCTGTACACATTCATCGAATATATATAAATGCACTTTTTGACCACTTGTGATAGTACTTTAATACTTAAGCATTTCACAATACAAATATAACATGTCTGATAATCAAACTTGCAGAAAGTTACAAATAACAAGATTATTAAAAACATGAGATTACAGCACAAGTGTTTCTTTGAAGGAAACTGGAATGATCTTATTCATGAAATTTACAACAGCAAGAACTTTACCAGTAAAATGATCAAAACTATGAGCAAGTTCAGAATTATTGATAATAAGGGCGAAGATGTTCAGCATTCCAAGCTCATGGCACTTCGGAACCATTATGCCTTTTGAGGTGATACGCTCTAGGTTGTACTATGTTAGCGATGCGATATGGACCTTCCCACTTAGGTCCTAATAGCCCCACACTTAGTTCCCTTGTGCTGAGAATGACTTTTTTCAAAACCAAGTCACCAACCCGGAAATCTCTTCTCTTGACTTTAGAGTTGAAGAATCTTTTTGTCCGCTATTGGTAAGAAGTTATCCTTAACCGAGCCTTGTCCCGGTGTTCTTCAACTAAGTCCAAACTTGCACGTAAAGGTGCCTCGTTGTCTATTTCATTGAAAAATTTCCTTTGAAGTGAATCAGTTCCTACTTCCATTGGAACCATCGCCTAGTAGCCATATGCTAGCAAGATAAGTGTTTCTGAAGTAGAGGTTCTCAGAGTTGTTCTATATGCCCATAGAACTTCTGGGAGATCATCGGCCCAATTGCCTTTGGCTATGCCAAGCTTGGCCTTCAATATGTGCTTAATAGTCTTGTTGATAGCTTCAACCTTACTATTGGCTTGTGGTCTTGTTATTGAGTCGAATTTCTTATGAATCCCTAACTCGTTGCAAAACTGCTTGAATTCCTCGTTGTCGAACTGCTTCCCATTATCAGAGATGAATGTATGAGGAATCGCATAGCGGCACACTATATTCTTGAAGAATAAGTTTTTAAGCTTTTTTGTAGTGATCACGGCAAAAGGCTCTGCTTCGACCCATTTAGTGAAACAATCCACTACGTACTTGACGCCCCCCTTTACCATTTGGCATAGGCCCGATGAGATCAATTCCCCACATAAAGAATGGCCAAGGACTGGTCATTATCGTTAGATGGTGGGAAGGAGCTTGCGGGATGTTCACAAACCTCTGACACTTATCACACTTCTTCATAAAGTTGAAGGTATTCTCGTGAAGTAGGGGCCAATAATATCCCTGACGGATAATCTTATTGGCAAGAGATCATGCAACAATGTGATTACCACAAATCCCTTCATGTACCTCTCTCATGATGCAGCCTGCTTCATCACCGGTTACACATCGGAGGAGGGGAGTGCTAAACCCTCACTTATACAGTTGATCCCTAATAAGTGTGTAAAGAGCAGCTCTAGTTTGTAGGAGTCTTGCCTTAGTTTTATTGGTGGGCAGAGTCCCGTCTCGGGATACTGAATGATCGAAGTCATCTAGGAAGAAGACTTTGTTGTAGCTACGATTTGCTCAGGTGAGTTGATGCTGGGAACCTTGATGTACCAAACTGGAATACTGTCCGAAGCATCGGAATCCAGAAATGAGGCTATTTTTTCCAAAGCATCCATGACAGAGTTAATGTTTCTCGGGATTTGCTTGAACGTATAATGCTTGAAAGGCTCGAGTGCGGCCTTGGCTTTCTTCAGATAGCTGATCATGTTTTCTTCTCTGGCTTGATATTCTCCTAAAATATGATTGACAACTAGCTGGGAGTCGCTATTGATGTCGATTGCATTTGACCCCATTTCTTTTGCTAGTCGCAGACTAGCAAGTAGTGCTTTATATTTAGCCTTATTATTCGTAGCTTTGAACCCAAACCTAAGGATTCCATGAATGCGGGTCTCTTCGAGACTAAAGAGCAGAAGACCAACTCCAAATTTTCTTCTGTTCGAAGACCTATCAACATAGAGGCTTTAGGTTGATAAGTTCCGAACAGTTTCTTGGACAACTCAACTGGCTGACTGTTTGGGTTCTCGATCTGGCTGGTAAGAGAACTCCAAAATAAAATCAGTAATAACCTGCCTTTGATTGCTATCTTTGGTCTGTAATGCAAATCGAACTAACTTAGTTCTATAGCCCACTTGAGCAACTTACTCGAAGCCTCCGACTTTTGAAGAACTTGTCTGAGTGGATAGTTGGTCAAAACTGTTAGTGTATGCCCTAGGAACCAATCATGTCATCGGTTCTAAGGCATTATGTTTTGTATATATATGTTAGTATATGCATTTTTATCTTATCAATAGAAGAAAGTGTTCTTATTTCACATGTGGTTTCTTGCTTCATTTATATGTATGTATTACATGTGAAATGTCTGGATGATACAAATATTTAGAAGATCAAAATCATCAAAGTATTCCCTATATAGGTAATATTAATTGGGCAATAATATTACATAGTAGGCATCCTGAATGCCTTCGTAGAATATCATGTAATGTTATTAGTGTGGGTGATTATAAAAGTTATATCACTTAGACATTAGCATGGATAAGCGGTTAGTGAACTGTTTATCGAATATGACCATTTATGATGAATCATATGGACATTTAAAATGTATTTACTGATTCATCATAAGATCGTACTAGTGTATTATTAGTCCTTAGACCTAAGATAACACGGTTGGATTCTATATAAACGTATATGGTTCATATGGTGTATAAACACGAGGCTAATTATGTCATGTGTTAATAAGCCGATTTGACCATGTGTTGTTTATGTGTGAGGACAAGTGATAGTCAAGATGAGATCCGTTGACTTAGTATAGATTGATATCAAGTTCCCAGACAAATGTCAAGATACATTAAAAAACGGAAATCTCTGGCCAAGGTATATAAAATGTTATCTGAAAGGTTGTTTTATGGTGACACGTTCCATATGTATTGATTGTCAATTTGATATAAAATTAAGATAAGGATTTTGACATACCATGAATCTATTCTTAATTGGGATTAGACAACAAAAGGATTTGATTATACAGCGCATATGATTATAAAAGGGTTCGTTAAAGTATATCTTCATTGTGACTTAGGGGTTATGGAGCACTGCTAGATGCCTACCATAATCAGTGGAAGTTTTGTTCATAAAGAGTTATGACAAAACATATCGGAATAGACTATGATATTGGGCCCACGGCTAGGCCATAGTGAACCTAAGAGGTAACACATAAAAACTAAGGAGAATGGAGAGATAGCTTAAAAGAGTTGATTATCCAAGGTTGGCTAGTACCTACCAAGGGTAATAAAGTTATTTATATTATTATCATTGAATTAGATTCAGTGGAGGGTTATATTAGTTATTATGAATAATTTAAGAGTTAAATTGCTAATTGAAATTAAATGGAATTCCAATTCATAATTAATCATTTACTTTATATTAAGTTGAATTTAACAATTGGTTGTAATTGTAAACATATGAACAATTTAAGGGTTAAATTGTTAATTGTGATTAAATGTTAATCCAATGTTATTATTTAAAGAAGTTTAACAACTTCATAATAATTATGGAATTATTTATAACTTCAAAACAATTATGGAATTGTTTAAGGAAGTCCAAAACAATTGTTGAATTGTTTACAAGGCTACATAAATAAAGAAAATGATATATCAATTTTGAGATAGAGATCAAAAATTTCTAAGAACCCTAAATGTCTGTCTTGGCCTAATTCTTCTTTTATCTTAGTGTGGATACTCTTTTGTTTAATTTCTTTTGAAATTAAAAGTCTCCAAGATTGCTAAGGACTTAAGGTAACAAGTTATACCTTACTTGTTTTTCAATTTGATTGAATTTTTTTGCAAAATATGAATATACATGTTATAGTATCACATGCATCATTCTCCATGCATTCCATCTTTCAAAAACATGGATGGTGTGAGCATGGAAGCGATTAGCAAGGCATAGGTCAATCGTTCCATCTCTGGATACCGCGTCTCGGCGTCCAATAGTTGCTTTCTCGTATAATATACTGGCCACTAAACTTTGTCTTCTTCCTGAATGAGAGTTGCGCTGACCATATATTGAGAGACGGACAAGTAAAGAAATAAGATTTCTTTGGGAAGAGGCTTGGACAGAAGAGGTGCCTTTCTGAGATGCTCCTTTATGCTCTGGACGGCTCGCTCACATTCCAAAGTCCATTCAAACTTTTTATTGGCCCTAAGTATATCGAAGAACAGCAAGCAACAATCTGTTGCTCTTGATATGAAGTGACTAAGAGCTGATATTCTCCCATTCAAGCTTTGAACTTGCATTCGATTGGCAGGACTTTTCATATCTAGGAGAGCTTAGATCTTTTCAGGGTTGATTTCAATTCCCCGGTGGTTAACCATATACCCAGGAATTTCCGTGAGGATCCTCCAAATGAACACTTAAGAGGATTAAACTTTATTCTATATCTTCGAAGTACGTTAGACATCTCTGCGAGATTGGCTATGTGATCTAAACCGACACGCGACTTGACAAGCATGTCATCAACATAGACTTCCATTGTTTTACGAATCTGCTTGGAAAACATACGGTTAACCAGATGTTGGTAGGTTACCCCAGCATTTTTCAGATCGAAGGGCATGACCTTATAATAGTACGGTCTCTGATCTATAATGAACGAGTATGCTCTTTGTTGGGCATGTACATCGAGATTTGATTATACCCCGAGTAGGCATCCATGAAGCTCAACAGCTCGTGCCCAGAGGTGGCGTCGATGAGCTAATCGATTCTAGGTAGAAGGAAATTGTTCTTTGGATAGGCTTTGTTAGGATCAAAGAAATCAACGCAAGTTCGCCACTTGTTATTGGGTTTCTTCACCAAAACAGGATTGGCTAGCTAACTCAGGTAATAAGTCTCCTAAATGAACTCGTTTGAGAGGAGTTTATCCACCTCAACTTTTAGAGTAGCATAACGCTTTGGGTCCATGGCTCTTCTCTTCTGGTAAACAAGCTTGATCGCGCTATCGATGTTGAGTACATGACACATTACAATCAGGCTAATCTTGACTATGTCAGCATGAGTCTATGAAAAAACATCAATATTCCGTTTGAGGAAGCTCGTTAGGTTGGCAACGATTAATCCGCAACACCTTAGTCGGTTCATTTTGGTCAACCGATACCTTAGATAGAGTCTCAACAGGTCCACTGTGGGAATACTCCTCCTAAACACGAGGATCTATGTTGTTTTCCATTAGACCTGGTTGTGGTTCGATCCTGTTTATCGCCATAGCCTACTTGAGAATGCCCACTGGCCTCCCTTTCCCTTTGCGTGTCATCTGCACTACTCTTACATAGCAATCGCAGGATTCACTATAAGATCCTTTAACTTCCACACACCCTGTCGGAGTGGGAAATTTAATCTTCAGATGATAGATGGAGGTGACGACTTTGAAGTTCCATAATAGAGATCATCCTAAAATGCTGTTGAAAGCAGACTAACAGTCTACTTCTAAAAACTCCGTAATTTTGGTCACCTCGTGGGTATCACCCAAAGTGACAGGAAGTGTAATCACTCTCTTGGGAATCAGATGATCCCTAGTAAAACCATAGAGAGGGATAGAGGCAGGCTTCATATCTGCCTTGTCCAATTGTATTTCCTCAAAAGCTCGCTGAAATAGATATTCACAATGTTACCATTGTCTACCAGCATCTTGTGGACTTCGCACTGACCTATTTTAGGCGCAATAACGAGTGCATCCTTATGGAAGTGAAGCAGTCGCTCCGCGTCTTTCTCTAAGAAGGTAATCTCTTCTTCTCTGCACACCTTAACAGGTCGCGGCGCTGTGCTCATCACACTTACACGGTCATGACGAGCTTCCCGAGCGTGCCTTTCCCAAGGATCTCGA
The DNA here is from genome assembly GCF_008641045.1 of Pistacia vera. Classification (NCBI taxonomy): domain Eukaryota; kingdom Viridiplantae; phylum Streptophyta; class Magnoliopsida; order Sapindales; family Anacardiaceae; genus Pistacia; species Pistacia vera. The sequence goes on along the minus strand of NW_022196673.1, from coordinate 44,923 downwards.
GGATTCCCCATGAGATGCGGTCTGCCAAATATGATCCCAACAAGATGGAGACCTTTGCGACCACGATGTTTTTTTCCTTATCCCTTTGATAATTTTTTTCCTCATCCCCTTGATCCTTCTCCCGAATGGGAGTTAGACCATCAACATACTCCTTGAAGTACCATTTTTTAATGAGGTCTTCAATTGCCTGCTTGAGAGCCTGACACTCATTAGTATGATGCCCATTATCCCGATGATAACAACAATATTTCTTACTGTTTCATGTCGCAGGGGGATTATTCATGGGCTTTGACTCTTCGAGCAGACTAGCTTCTTCTGATTTGTTCAAAATAGCTAATACTGATGCATTCAATGGAGTATACTGATTCTTGTTATGATCGCGACAAGGAACCTGGACATAAGATATCTTGGGCTCAAACTGCTATTTCCTTCCTTTTCGCTAATCGTCATTGGCCCATCTGCTATTAGCTCTCTTACTATTCTCCCCTCGGACTTCCTCCCCTTGGTTAGGGACACTAGTTGAATGTGGTGATTTAGAGCAGCCACATAATTCTCGATTCGGAGGTATTTCTCAATAAGATTGTAGAAGTAGGTGAGGGAAATGTCATCCTCAGATTGTAGCTTTTTCCACAAGTCAGTTTGCGGACAAACCCCTGCAATAATGAGAGCTTAAACTGACTCATTGGATGTATTAGCCACCTTGTGCAGCTCCTTGTGGAACCTGTCAATATAGGACTAGAGGGACTCATTTCTCTCCTATCGTATGTTGCTTAGATAGCTTAACGGCATTAAGAACTTCCTATAGCTTAGAAGTGTCTCAAGAATAATGAATTCATCTGTTGCCAAGAGTTGATAGATCCTGGCGGGAGTGATCTAAACCAGCACTCGGCATGGGCAGTCAGAGTCACTGCCAGACAACGACATTTAGCCAAGATGGAAACTTGGTGAATTTCCATGAGGTCGTTAAACTCATAGAGGTGATCCTGAAGATTAGAATTCTCATCGAATGCTCGTACATTGAGCCTTCTAAATCTTGATGGGAGAGGAGTAACTAACACTGCTAGAAAAAGGGGATGCTTCAACAGCTCGCCCGCGCTCATTCTGCTAAGCTCTAAGCTGATCTAAAGTTCGCTGTAACTCCTCAATATGAGGAAGCAGAGCTATCTGGGGATCACTTTCTGCAACTTGGGTTTGACCCTCACGATTGCGATTGAGGAAAGACCGCAGGTCGGACTCTTCTTCACCTCAGTTAGAGCCTTTGGCATGCCTTGACACACGTTGGCTGGAGCCATGTGTATGCATTGAATGGCCAGGGGAGCTATCCTGACCTCCATGGTGGTCAGAACCAACCCGTGTATGGTGGGCATTTCCCTCGTGGTGATGGTCAAGACCATCGCACCGGCGATGAAGGGAATCTCCCTACCATGCACTCTTTTAGGGGTGCCCATGCGATGTGGCGTGGGACGACTCATGATGTGATATATCGCCAAGTCGTAAAGCTATAGGTATTTTACCTGCTTCACGATCGGCATTTGCTGGTCCCTTGGAGCTCTTTAGTCCATTATCAGCCGCCTATTTTCCCTTGTCTTTACATGCTGTAGTGCGTGCGAAATGAGTTTTTGCCTGTTCTGTGCTTTAGCGCGGCCTACAGGCGTCTTTGGCAATAATACCGCCTTATCGGAATCGGGCGGTATGACCTGATCCAAATAGTCTGGCCTTCTGCTAATCATTTCAAGAGTATTGCTGAACCTCTCCAAGTAACTCCTCACAACTAGATCGAGTTGTGAGATCGAGGGAAAATCTGCTGCGGTATTCTGCGGAATGTGAGGTACTTCGGAAGAAGTATTGTCCTATATTTGGGGGATCTCCTCGGGGTTGGGGCTAGTTCACTCGGTTTCAAAACTATGAGCCATTTGTCAGCAAGCAGAGCTAATTGATCAAAGATTCTTGATGAAGAGTGGATACCAAATCACGCATTTCTTCTAGTATCAAATTGTTGATGCTGGATTTTGACACCAACAATTCACACGTGTAAAGTGCTAAGCTGGCTTAGAAATTACACGTGAATGAAAAATGCAATGAAGTACATGGAAGATGATTTTTAAAGTAGTTCGGATGCTTAAAGCGAATCCCACGTCCAGTGTTCTTTTATATATATGAGGTTACAAGAGGTCATGTATAGCGAACAGCGAGCAGAGTTACAAATGACTGATTATTTAGAGGGAATATCAAGTTAGTCTCTTTCTTACATGTTATTTGTGGTCTGAGAATAAAAGGTTACACTTAGATTGCTTGTTTTTTATCAGAATCCCAAAATGAGAGAGGGAGCCATCTATTTATAGTAAAAGGTTTCAGGGTAATGATTACAAGTCTGCAAGTGGGCAGGTGTAGTATAATTCCTACCGCACTTCCCATTGGCTGATTACATAGGAGATATCCTCAAATCACACAGGGCTTGGACAGGTGGATAACTCCCATCCACTCGTAGATAAAGCCTAAGTCTGCTAAGTTGATAACAACTATACTATTTCTGTCTTTGGACGAGGTGGCAGCTCTTGGATGATATAAAGTCTTCCTAAACTCTGATTGGCGTTGGCTGACATAAGCTCGCGTCAGCCCTAATTTTTTAGGCATAACATATCTATACTATAAATAAATAATAATTCTCTATGATTTAAATGTTTGGATTTTAACTTATTTTAATGAGACAATAAATATAAGATTTTGAATAACATTAAGCTGTAATTCCTAATTTTTCATTATAATTAAGCGATGTCTTATTTTGTATGGTATTATTTATTAAATGTATTCTAGATTCATGAATATATTTTACACACTTAACCTCTGTATATAATTGTAATTATATATTTGGATATAATATGCTTACGATTATTATAATATTTATAAAAATTGTAAAAAAAAAAAAAGTTATTCTTCTTGAAAACTATTCAAAATTTAGAACTTAGTAGAACGTGCTAACACGGTACCATCATATTATATAGGATTTAAAGATGGTACAAAATTATCAGGTCGTAATGTGAATGACTCTATAAAGATGGTATAAAATTAGCTGGTTGTAATGTGATTATGTGCATGAAACGTGCTAACACGGTACCATCATAGAATATATAGACTTTAGAGATCATACAAGTTATCATATCGTAGTGTGAATGACAAGATAAGTATCATTGTAGTATTCTATGTTTTCTCTTAATTTTTTATGAATGTTTATAACAACAGTCTACATAGACTTTCAAAGATAAAAGTTGAACGCTCGTTCTACTCAGAAGACTTTCTTTTTAATAACACTTTAATATCATAATATAATAGTACTTCTCTATAGTGATATTATATATAGAGGAATAATCTCTATATAGTCATAAAAAATTTTAATCCTAACTTGAACCAATTATAAATANCCAGGGGTGACCAATCAACCGGGAGATCAAAGAGTGACGAAGTTGGAGGATATGTTAGGTAAATTCATGCAAGAGACTACAGGGTTCATGAATGAGACGAGGAAAAACTTTAGAAACCAAGGGGCGTCCATTCGGAATCTTGAGGTACAGATGGGCCAATTGGCCGAGAAGCTGAATGATAGACCACAGGGTTCTCTACCGAGCAATACAGTAACCAACCCCCGTGAGCAAGTAAATGCAATCTCGTTGAGAAGTGGGAGAGTTTTACAAGAGGTGAGGGACTCAAGGACAGAAGAAACTTCATCAAAGAAAAATGAAGATTCTGATGATGAAATTGATGAAGGAATTGAAGCTGAAAAGAAACCACCCAGCCTGAAGAAAGATGAGCAGAAGCAGGAACAAAAGAAAGAGAAATTGCCATTCCCCGAAATTCCACCAGAGTTGGCACATCACACTCCACCTATACCATTTCCTCAAAGACTCAAAAAAGAGAATCAGGATAAGCAGTTTATTAAATTTCTTGATGTGTTTAAAAAACTGCATATTAACATTCCTTTTGCAGATGCATTACAATAGATGCCGAGCTACGCGAAGTTCCTGAAAGAAATTTTATCGAATAAGAGGAAGCTGGAAGAAGAGGAAACGGTGATGCTTACAGAAGAGTGCAGTGCTATTCTCCAGAAGAAGCTGCCCCCGAAACTTAAAGATCCAGAGAGTTTTACTATTCCTTGCACTATAGGAGATTTAACTTTTGATCGAGTTCTATGTGACCTAGGTGCTAGCATTAACCTTATGCCTTTTTCTGTGTTCAGGAAATTAGGAATTGGTAAAGTTAAGCCGACATCCACATGCTTGCAACTTGCAGATCAGTCAATAAAGCTTCCAAGAGGTATAGTGGAGGATGTGTTGATTAAGGTGGACAAGTTTATTTTTCCTGCGGATTTCTTTGTGTTGGATATGGAAGAAGACAAAGAAATTCCTCTTATCTTGGGACGACCATTCCTAGCCANAGTATATTATAAAAAATATATGTTATGTTATATTAAGAGGGCGTTTGGATCATATAATATTTTATTATAGAGGTATATTATATTAACAGAAAGAAAGATTACCTTGAAGATTACTGTGAATGTTTGGAAAATGTGTTTAGCTGGTTCGAATAAATTGGTGGGTATATTACATAAATTACTAAATTGCCCTCCTTTTTAAATATTAATATAATAGTATTTTTTATTATCATTTCTTTTAATCCTCGACATTTGAAATTTTGTTAAAAAACTCCAGCCATATAAAACTTTAATTTATAACAAAATCACCCCCACCCACCCCAAGCCACTGCTGACAGCCAGTCACCACCACTGACAGTCGACGAAATGGTGCACGACTAGCCGTATATGGCCGGTTATGCTCGGACAAAGCCGAAAATGGCCATGGATCACAAAGATGTGGTCGAAAAACTGCTAGATCTATGGCCATTTCACGGCCAGATCTGTGGCTGTTTGATGACCACATCTTTGGCCGTGAAACGACCATAGAAACGCCAGATCTGGCCGTTTCTGGAGATCCATGGCCGAAAAAGGCCTTATTGGCTCATGACCGGCCAGATCCTACTGGTTGTGCACCATTACGACGACTGACACCTGCGGCTGGCGGTGGTGAGTCACGACTGGTGGTGGTCTTGGGTGGTTAGGGGTATTTTCTTACCTTTTAAACTTTTTTGTGGCTAGGGTGTTTTAGCTAATTTCTCAAATGTAGAGGGGTTGGGTAATTGTTATTTGGCATACATTTGAGGGCATGATTGAAATGGTTTTTAATTAAGGGTAAAATGGATAGAAAAATCATATTACCCTAGTAATGTTTTAATAACACCGCCTGACAAGGTAATAAGATTACCTCCCATATTACCAACAGTAAACATTATTTGCAATAAAAAGATTACTGTAATATGTTATTACTTACAAACCAAACACTAGAATCTTGTAAAATAAACAAAGATTACCTCCGTTATCTTATATACCCTCGATCCAAACGGTCCCTAAAGGTTAGGATGAAATAACATATTTATCTAAAATTGTTTGAGACAATGATTTATGCTTTAGAGTTGTCACTACATCTTTTATCTTGCGGATACATAATAAGTCGTTAGTATGGATACCTTCTTGTTGAAGCCAAAATATTTCTCACTTCTCAAGTATTTTTAGAGTTTCTTGACACAAAACTTTTGGTATTTCTGTACTATTATCCTTAGGATTATCTTATTCATATTCTTCTCTAATTTCAGCAATGATTTTTTCTTCAGTTAAAGCATATACGACTTGTTGCTAATTTGGATGATTAAGAAAGATGTTAAAATTTATTTAATTAGTATAATAAAGTTGTTAAATCTGATTACTCAATTCATTTGTATTACTAAAACATGAATTATAAAATAATAAATCAATATAAGAATTTTTGTAACTACACCTCTTTAAGTTATAACCTAATTATAGTAATAAATTTATTTAACCTAGTATTATGATTATAGAGAGGTTCTAATTAATAGCTAAAAGAATATTAAACATGAAAGTCTAACCTTGGAATGTATCACTAAAGGGAGCGGGGCTCATTGCACCCACTAAGCTTGAAAACTTTCGCCTATACCTTCCTAGTTTTTACAATATGATTTGACACTCAAATTTAACATAGGGGAGAAATTCTGTTATTTATGAAAGATAAGAGAGCGGGATATTTGTCTTTTTCACCTGGAATCTTTCTTCCTTATTCACATAGAATATTTCTTCCTTATCCTTTAGATGCTTTTCCTGCCGGCCTAATAAACATTTTACTTCTAGACTTCTCCTTCCATCTTGAGAAATCCTCTCTGTGACTCATGGAACAAAATCAGAATCCCACAACTTCAGATCCATCAGTCGTCCTAATCGTCGGCGTCACTGGAATGGCCGGCTTACCCTTAGCGGAATCCCTACACAACCACCACCACAATTGGAAAATCCACGGTGCCGCCCGCCGTCCTTCGCCAAGTTGGTTCCCCTATTCTCTCCTCCACAGTTTCATCACCTTCGATGCCTTAAGCTCTACGGACACTCTCACGAAACTCTCTCCAATCTCCGGCGAAATCACCCACGTTTTTTGGGTCGCCTTCCAGCTTCAAGAGACCGAAGAAACAAACATCTCAAGAAACTCGACAATGCTCAGAAACGTACTCGACGCTCTCACAACAGCCTCTCCTTCTCGCCTGCGTCACGTGACTTTGCAAACAGGGACGAAACACTACATGGGTCCGATATTTGACCCGTCGTTGGCCGGGAAACTCGTGCGCCATGAGCCGCCGTTTGTGGAGGACTCGCCGCGGCTTCCATATCCGAACTTTTACTATGCTTTGGAAGACCTTGTGGCTTCGTATTCACCGGCGTTTACGTTCTCGGTGCATCGTTCTTCTATCATTGTTGGAGCTTCTTCAAGAAGTTTGCATAATTCTCTTCTCACTTTGGCGGTTTATGCCGCCATTTGTAAGCACCAGAGCTTGCCGTTCAGATATCTAGGTAAGAAATGTTAAAATTACTTAATTGGAGGTTAATTTTTAAACATAAGAAAAATTATATATATATGTAAGTGAAAATTGGTTATTATAAATCTAAAAAACTACCATATGTTTGACGCATTATCCACACTTGGTGTATTATATGTACATACGTGTTCGGTAACACTACACTTATAACATATTCTCACAAACTTTCCCTCACAGCTCGTGATGGATCAATTTGTAATGAGACGAGACTACACTTACAACATATTTTCACAAACTTTCTCTCACAGCTCGTGATTGATCAGTTTGTAATGAGTCTCGTCTGTTTATTATAAGTCTTGTTTATCTATTTACGAGTTGATAAATTGTAAATTGTCATATTAAGATTATGAGAGAAAGTTTATAAGATTAGACTATAAGATTAGACTGGAAACCATACTTACTGAAAAATGTAAAGTCAATTATCATTTCTAGAGTTTCTTTTTGTCAAACATGTATTATTATTGCTAGGATAAATTAATCTAATTTCTGATACAAAGGTACTCGATACACGTGGGAACATTTCTGCGATATGTCTGACGCACGTGTACTAGCCCAACAACACATATGGGCAGCTATAGAGTGTGATAAGGCAAAGAATCAAGTGTTTAATTGCACACATGGAAATGTTTTTACATGGAAGAGCTTATGGAAAGTGTTATGTCAAGTGTTTGAAGTTGAATTTGTGGAGTTTGATGATGAGATTGCAAAAGGATTTGATGCGGTGGAGATGATGAAGGAGAAAGGACAAGTTTGGGATGAAATTGTGAGGAAACATGGGCTTTTGAAGACCAAATTGGAGGAGATAACTTGCTTTGATGCTTTAAAAATTGTGTTGAGTTTTGATTTTCAACATGTTTGTAGCATGAATAAGAGTAGAGAATTTGGGTTTCATGGCTTTGTTGATACATTCAAGAGCATTAGAATGTGGGTGGGGAGATTGAGAGACATGAAAATTATACCGTGAAAGAAGATAAAATTATTTTGGTGCTATTAATACGAAAGTTGTTGTATGTAATATTTTTATATAACAAATTATTAATTTTTTTTTATGATTGGGTGACCGAGAGTATTTAAGTTAGCTTATGCACACCTCAACTAATTCTCTGAGACCTCGAAACTACCGACTAGATAAGAGCTCTAGTGGTCACCCCTATTAGGGGTCGTGAGGACTCGAACTTAGAAAATCATGTTAAATCATCATTTTATTCTTTTACCATTAAGAAGACTCGAACTTGAGAGGTCATATTAGATCTTCTTTTGCCCTTTTATCATAAGGCCAACCAGTAGTGGTTCAAATTATTAATGTTACCATTTAAAACTTTGAAACGAAATAACTTCCTCACTTCTAAGAATTTAAATCGAAAATATTTCAAAAGAAGAAAAATGTAAGAAAATTATGTTTAGCCTCCACCTAATTTACTAGTATCCCTCGCTACTAGATGTACATATTTTATATTTAAAAAAGTCTATTTACATTACACCCCCATTAAATCTCGAAAATAGCTCTCTAAGCTTAATTAGGTTTTTTATTTACACTCTAATTTCTCCAATTTTAAATTTTAAACCTTTTTTTTTTCTTTTCATATTCTCTTACTGTTTGATCTTTTCCTCTATTTTTTGTAATATACTGTCATCAAACAAACAAATACTTGAAATAAAACAAAAGGCTTCAATAATTACGAGAATTTAGAGTTAAGGTTTATGTGAGAATTAAATGCTAAATATATATATAAGGTCAAACTTGTCAAAACATGAAAAGAACATGTAAAAGTAAGAAATATTGATATATTCAATTAAGCGTTAGTCAATTGATCTTATGTTGAATGTGATATTAACCCATTTTAATTTTGGAATAAAGATAGGTTGACAAACACTTTTCACAAACTTCTCTCATAAACGTTGACATGACAACTCGTAATTGGTCAGTTTGTATTTGGACAGATAGGACCTATTACAAGCTGACCAATCACAAACTGACATATCACATTTGTGAGAGAAAGTTAATGAGAAGGGTTTGCGTGTGTAGTATTACTATTTAGTCTTGCTTAAATTAACTTACAATTCAATTTCTAGATCCACCTATATGGGCTTGGGCTTGAAACCGGCCCGTACTAAAAAGCTTCTTCTTCTAGTTATGTTATTGTCATAGCAATTGGCAAGCTTTCTTTTTGTGCTTATCTTACACCTCAAAAAATTAAATTAATGAAATAGCAAACTGGCCCTTAATCATATTTTTCACCTAAATGCCCAAAAACCCCTCTCCTAACATCATTTTCAACAAGCATAGAAAATTAAAATGTTCTCCGGCAATATGGACGATGTCATAACAAGACAATTATATATAAGAGGTTAAANAAGAAATAACATTTAATGTCCTTGGATCAATGAAAGCTCCACCTGAACAAGAATCGTGTTTAAAAATCGATGTGGTAAATCAGTCAAGAGTTGAGCCCTGCCAACTGAATAATCTTAAGGTGGAAATTAAGAACTGCATTGTTGAACCGAATAAGTTTGGCAGTGAGGACCATGACGGAAGAGGTTGCACAAAAGTCCAAGACAAGCCACAGTCGAGTTTGAGTACACATAAGGAACAGATCTCTGGGATAGAAAAGGGTGAAGTTAAGCAAAGAAAATGGAAGGCGGCGGAGAGAAGAGTCGAACTACCAAAGTTATGACCAAGGGCTGGAAATGGGTAGTGAAACTTGCAACAAAGCCAATGTTTAAAAAAGATCATCAACAAATTAAGTTCCGGTACAATGGAAATTTCCGGGATGTGATGTATTTGGACAGTCCGGGTTGAGTGAGAATTGAGAGAGTCGAGCTTTCGACTATAAACAAGCGCTTCTTGGGAGGCAACCCAAGTGTTTTTAACTTTTTGGATTTTAATTTTTGTTGTTCGAATTTATCTTATTTCATTATGAGTTTGTCTAAAATTTGATGTTTTTATTGTTTTTGGGTGTTTCAGGTGAAGTCTTGAGCCAAAGGAAGGTATAAAAAATTTCCAGACTTCGCTAGGGCGAAGAAAGTTTCTTCGCCGCGGCGAAGGGACATGAAGAAAACCAGGTAAGCTCCTGGACATTTTCGCCTTGGCGAAGAAAGTGTCTTCGCCACGGCGAAGAAAGTGAAATTTTTTTGGAAAATTTGACTAAGGCATTTCGGCGCGGCCAAGAAATTTTCTTCGCCGAGGCGAAGTTAGCCTTGTACTCTAGGGAAGTTTTAGCCCCGGCGAAGAATTTTTCTTCGCCGCGGCGAAACCTGGGAATTTTTAGGGTTCATGAACGATGAACTTCGTCGGGGCGAAGATCCTTCTTCGCCGCGGCGAGACCTGGAAAAATTGATTAGGGTTTATGCATGATGAACTTCGCCGCAGCGACGAGCTTTTTTTATAAATATCAACTTTTCTTCTTCATTCTTCACGCCGCCTTGCATTTTGAGTTGAGAGAAAATTTTTCAACTTTCAATCTTTCACTTCTATTTTGCTTTTCCAACAAAAACTATCACTCTACAACATTCCTAAACACCAAAACAACCCGTATCAATAACAAATTTCACAAAAAATTTTGGATCGAAAATTTGGGCCTTTCTTATTTGGGTCGTTTCTGGTTCAATTGGTGGTGCAAACTCTTTAATATCAGTAAGATCTCGAAAACCCAAAGCTTTATTTCGGAAAATTTTAAGTCTATAATCATAGATCTAAGAATTGTGTTGAACTTTTGACTTGAGAATTTTGGGTTTGTTTGAATTGTGATTTTGATTAATGTTGAGAAGTTTGTGAACCAATTGATTGTTAGAAGTGTGGGTGTTGACTTTTTGGAGTGTTTGTGTTGAATTGAAAACTTGTAGTTTGGGGGTTGCATTGCAAATTTTTGGAAGTGTGGGTTGTTTTTGCAGGTTTGACGTGGCTGTGTCTTTGTAGGTCTAATTTCTTGGGGTTAATATTTTGGATTGAATTTCAGTGGATCAATGGCTCTGAAAATTAAGCATAAGAGCAAGGGGAAGAATGTTGACAATCAGTTTGTGAACGAGGCAGCCGTAAACGTTATGAAGAGGTGATCAAATGAAAGGATAAGGGTTTTATCCCTGAGCGTGGATTGACCGCACCACAATCTGTGGACTGGAGTAGAGGGAGACGCTGGGACATGTTCATGCGTGCTCCTGAAGTTATGGCTATAGAACCATTGGTGAGAGAGTTCTATGCCAACCTCCCGGAATCTCATGAAGATACTGTGTTTGTACGAGGGGAGGATGTGTAATTTACGGCAAGGGATATCAACAACTTCTATAACTTGCCCGAAATTTTCAATGATCAGTATGTGGAGTTCAAAAGATCAACCTTTGATGATGATATTATCCTGCCGGTCATTGCGAAACCTGGGGCAGCGTGGGAAGTGTCTAGGAAACAAAAGAAGACACTCAAAGGAACGCAGTTGACACCAATGGCTCGGCTTCAGTACTTTGTCTGTGCTAAATTAATGCCGGAGTCACACTACAGCACAGTGACTCATGAGAAGGCAATGCTGCTCTACTCTATTGCCACAGGAAAGAGTATGGATGTGGGAGACATCATTCTCAATAGTATCAAGCTAGCATCCAAAAAGGGGCGAGCGAGTTACTGTTTCCCGCATCTCATCACAGCTATGTGCTTAAACGCGGGAGTCAAGGTTCAAGATGATGAGCAGCGTATTCATCCGGCTCCAATTCTGGATGGAGACTATTTAATGTCAGGGTGTTGCGGTAATCACACATATAGTATGGATGCCTAGAGATAGATTCAAGAATAATGAAATCAATTTAGGATTCTGTGCTTAATGAATTCAAAATTATTAACCTTCAATTTGTTGGGTGCGGATGTTAAAGGATGAAAGGAAAAATAGCCCGAGAGGGTAGTTTACATTTGAGTGAATTCGATTTACAACCATTGTGCATGAATGTGACTATGAGTGAAATTAGGTTAACCCATAAAATCAACACTACAATCAAAACCTAAACCATGAAAGATAGTTCATAGCTAAATTAATACTACAAAAACGAAAAAAATAGAAACAAACAAGTTAAACATAATGAAACTGAGATGAAAGATAAGAATCGCCCCAAAAGATGAACTTCTAGTCAAAAGATAATCTTCACTTAAACATACGAAAAACTCCCAGATTGTACTCTAAGAAAAAATGTAAAAAAAAAAAAAACGGCTGACCTAAAAGCTCCAGCATCCCTCGGCAAAAGCACTAAGTTTCCTTTAACTAGTCCAAAAACCAGCCAAAACACGCACCACACGAAACTGTGCGTTTACAAAATGACTAAGTTGACTATCTCGCGGCGAAGAAGAATAACAGATAAGTTCGTCCCTGGCCACTTCGCCGCGGCGAAGACATTTTCTTCGCCGGGGCGAAGCTCTTCAAAAGTCTGAATTTACAGAACTGCAACTGGCTGCTTCTCGTTCGATTCTTCGATTCTCGGCTCTTTCCTTGGGAACAGCCTCATCGTGCTTGTCCATGCTCCGGAACTTCCTTCTTCTGAGATCTGCTAATTTCTGAGTCAAAACTATCCAATTTTTCTTTATTTGCCAAAAAGTCCATTGTAACCTGAAACACGAGAAGCAAAGAATTAAGCACCAATTCAGGTAAAAATGCACCTAAAAAGTACTGAAATCCGACAAAAAGATCAAATAAAAACTGTTAATTACGGATATCCACATACCCCCAAACTAAAGAGATGCTCGTCCCCGAGCATACGTACACAACTGACAGAAAACAAGACAACAAACACAAAATAAAAACAAGGAAAACACCAATAACACACAACTGGAAAACACAAAACCAAAGAAAAGACAAGGCCCATCGTGAACTTTGCTAGAAATTGCACATGACTCACAATTGTTGAAAAATAGTATCAGGAAATGTTACGACACTCCCAAGAAGTTATAAGCTACTCGGACTGCCTTCCAACTATACCTCAATCAGTTCACCAAAGTAGGTGTATCCCATCAATCCACATTGCCAACTTCAGTGGAAAAAATTACTTCCCAACCTTCATCAAACCGAACCCGCTTGTTTGAATGATTCGTGTTCATCTTGTTTTCGCTTAATAGATTTAATTCTTTGTACTTAAGTTCTGTTTGTGGCATTACAATTGCTCCACCAATCCAAGATTTCGATTGCTCAATGATAACTTAGAAAATCTAGTTGCTGTGCTAACAGTCTCGTGGGAACGATTTAGCTGACCCATCACTTATTACTGAGCGACTCAGTGCACCTTGTACTAGTTTTGACATGTTGTAAGAAGAAACACGCAGCAAGTTTTGGCGCTTTTCGGGGACGTTTTTAAGTTCATTGAGTTGCTTTAAGTAGCTAGATTGAAGTTTTTAATTTTGTTTAATTTTCATCGGCGTTGCCAATCTCACTTTCTCTTACTGTTGCGTTCAGTAGAAGGACGTCAACCAGTGGGTTCCTTTGACTCTGAGCTTGAGGAGGACTGTAAGAAGACTATAACAGAGAGAAGAAGAGAAAGAGATAATCATACTGCAGCACAGAGAGAAGAAGAGTTGTTGTTGAAATGGACTTGAACAAGAAAAAGGACAATGAGGGGAATTTTAGTTCACACATGAATGGAAGTGGGTCAAGTATTACAGACCTACAGTCCAAGCAAAACAACTTCGAGAGTCAACACCGGCATCATCAGATGACAGCCAGCAAGTGGTTTAGATTCAAAGGACTGTGATGTGAAGGAGGATCAGACTCAGCACATTGCAAATTTCCTGGAAATTGCAACACCTTCAAGTCAAATGGAAATGCGGATCGATGCTAATAGACTGTTATTCCCTTCTCATGGGAGATAAAGAAAGGGGTGGTAATGGCTACACACGGGAACATAAAAACTGGCGGAAATGATTAGACGAAAGAAATCTGACAGAGTTTCTTTCCGCAGCGAAGTCAGCGCAACTGAAAATGATTCACATATTCTTACAAGCTGATGCAGAGTTGTTGTAAGAGGCTTGGGAGCAATAAAGGTAATAAGAGGTAAGTGCCCACATCATGGTTTTGCCAGTTGGCTTCAAGTCCAACATCTATACTGGGTTGATGGGTAAGTCGAAACCATGGTGGATGCAGCTTCAGGAGGGGGGCCTTGCAGACTAACAGACACCAGAGGAAGCGTATGAGTTGTTTTGAGTTTGGGCAGCAACCATTATCAAAGACCAAAGAGAGAGTAAACAACGAGGAAATCTTGGGTTTCAGAAGTATTGATGCCTTCACTTCTCACAGCATCTCAGCCACTCACCGCACTCAAAAACAGTTGGGAACTATGCAGGGTAAATTCTCTACAAGCACCTCAACTAACCATGTGATTTGTGCAGGAAACCATGTGAGCAGCGAGTGTCACAGGGGGGTTGTGAAAAAACAATAATTTTGCACCGTCATCTTCATCAACGGAGCAAGTAAACTACTTGGCGAGGAAATCAAGACAAACGAACAAACCGTTCTCCAAACTACAACCCAGGGTGGAGAAATCATCCAAAATCTGGCTTGGGGTAATCAGAACAACAAGGAAAACAATGAACCAGAGACAAGTTCAAATAACCGCAGGGGGTGACCAATCAACCGGGAGATCAAAAGAGTGACGAAGTGGAGGATATGTTAGGTAAATTCATGCAAGAGACTACAGGGTTCATGAAGGAGAGAGGACAAACTTTAGAAACCAAGGGGCGTCCAGTTCGGAATCTTGAGGTTGCAGATGGGGCCAATTGGCGAGAGAAGCTGAATGATAGACCAGGGTTCTATACCGAGCAATACAGTAACCAAACCCGTGAGCAAGTAAATGCAATCTCGTGAGAAGTGGGAGAGTTTTACAAGAGGTGCGGGACTCAAGGACAGAAGAACTTCATCAAAAGAAAAATGAAGATTCTGATGATGAAATGAGGAAGGAATTGAAGTGAAAAGAAACACCCAGCCTGAAGAAAGAGTGCGCAGAAGCAGGAACAAAAGAAAGAGAAATTGCATTCCCCGAAATTCCACCAGGGGAGTTGGCACATCACACTCCACCTAACCATTCCTCAAAGACTCAAAAAAGAGAATCAGGACTAAGCACGTTTATTAATTCTTGATGGTGTTTAAAAACATGCATATTAACATTACTTTTGCAGAAGCATTACAAATAGAGGCCGAGGCTACGCGCAAGTTCTGAAAGAAATTTTATCGAATAAGAGTTTGGAAAGTGGAAGAAGATGGAAAAGGTGATGCTTACAGAAGTCAGTGCACAGTGCTATCTCCAGAAGAAGGCCCCCGCAACTAAAGATCCAGAGGAGTTTTACATTCTTGCACTATAGGAGATTTAACTTTGATCGAGTCGTATGTGAGACCAGGTGCTAAGCATTAACCTTAAGCTTTGTTCTGTGTTCAGGAAAATGAGGAATTGGTAAAGTTTAAGCGACATCCAATGCTTGCAACTTGCAGATCAGTCAAAAAGCTTCCAAGGGGTATGTGGAGGATGTGTTGATTAAGGTGGACAAGTTATTTTCACTGCGGATTCTTTGTGTGGATATGGAAGAAGACAAAAGAAATCCTCTTATCTTGGGACGACCATTCTAGCCACGGAAGAGTATTAATCGATGTTCAAGAAGGGAAGCTGATCCTGCGGAAGGAGCAAGAAGACAAAAGAAAATATATATATATATATGTGTGTGTCAAAACATGAAAAGAACATTTAAAAGTAAGAAATATTGATATATTCAATTAAGCATTAGTCGATATTTACCTATTTTAGTCTTAGAATAAAGATAGGCTGACAAACAATTTTCACAAATTTCTCTCACAAACGTTGACGTGGTAGCTCGTAATTGGTCAACTCGTATTTGAACAGGTGAGACCTATTACGAGTTGATTAATTACGAGTTAACATATCACGTTTATGAGAAAAAGTTAATGAGAATGGTTTGTGAGGTTAGTATTTGTACAGAATAAATTATTTTATTGTATAGTTGGTTGCATTAGTTAGATGCTGAGCTATAAAGCAGTTAGTTTGTTAGATTAGTCACGTTTTTAGTTAGCTACAGTTCCTTGTATATATACAGCAACTGTTACTTTACTCAATAATAGAATATAGAACTTTACCAAATACCTTTACTCTGTAAAGCTTGCGTTACTCATGGTATCAGAGCGATAGATCCTTCACGAAATCATTGATTTTCTGGTTTTGCTTCTAGTTGACATGGAACCTGGTATAAGGAGCTCGGATCTTCAAAGTGAAAAAACAATGGAACCTGATTCAATATGAACAAGAGAAAATATACGAAGCGGAGATCTTTTTTTTTTTGCAAAACTCTGATCATCTAGGTATGTGATAATCCGTAAATTATACAGTTTTTATTTGATCTTTTTGTCGGATTTCAGGTACTTTCTAGTGCATTTTTACCTGAATTGGTGCTTAATTCTTTACTTCTCGTGTTTCAGCTTAAAATGGACTTTTTGAGCAAATAAAGACAAAATTGGATAGTTTTGACTCAGAAATTAGCGGATCTCAGAAGATAGGAGAGTTCCGGAGCAGGACAAAGCACGATGAAGCTTGTTCCCAAGGAAGAGAGCCGAGAATCGAAGAATCGAACGAAGAAGCAAGCAGAGTGGCAGTTCTGTAAATTTCAGAACTTTTGAAGGAGCTTCGCCGCGGCGAAGTAGGCCAGGGACGAACTTATCTGTTTCATTCTTCGCCGCGGCGAAGTCAACTTATTCAGTTTTGTAAACGCACAGTTTCGTGTGTGCGTGTTTTTGGCTGGGTTTTTGGACTAAGTATAAAAGGAAACTTAGTGCTTTTGCCGAGGGGATCTTGAGTTTTTTAGGTTAGCCGTTTTTACACTTTTCTTAGAGTAAAGCTGGGAGTTTTTCGGATTGTTTAAGGGTGAAGATTCAGATTTTGACTAGAAGATTCATCTTTTGGGGAGATTTCTTATCTTTCATCTCAGTTTCATTATGTTTAACTTGTTTGTTTCTATTTTTCGTTTTTGTAGTATTAATTTAGCTATGAACTAATCTTTTATGGGTTAGGGCTTTGATTGTAGTTTGGATTTTAAATGGGTTAAGTATTTGATTGTGTTATTTCCATGTGAATAAGCTTTGGTTGTGTGTTACTCTGAATTTGAATGCTGTATGTGATGAACATGATGAGATTGAGAAATAATTCATGTTAGGCTTCTTGGGTAATCCCCATTATAGTATTGGTTGCTAGAGATAGATTCAAATTAATGAATTCAATTTAGGATTCTTGTGCTTAATGAATTCAAAATTATTCCTTCAATTTGTTGGGTGCGGAATGTTAATAAGGATGAATAGGAAAACATGCCCGAGAGGGTATGTTTTACATTTTAGTGAATTCGATTTACAACCATTGTGCATGATGTGAATATAGGAAATTTTAGGTTTAACCCTAAAAATCCAAACTACAATCAAACCCTAACCCTGAAAGATTAGTTCATAGCTAAATTATCTACAAAAACGAAATAGAAACAAACAAGTTAAACATAATGAAACTGAGATGAAGATAAGAAATCTCCCCAAAAGATGAATCTTCTTCAAAATCTGAATCTTCACCCTTAACATCCGAAAAACTCCCAGATTTACCAAAAATGTAAAAACGGCTGACCTAAAAGCTCCAGATCCCTCGGCAAAAGCACTAATTTCCTTTTATCTTAGTCCAAAAACCCAGCCAAACACGCACACACGAAACTGTGCGTTTACAAAACTGAATAGTTGACTATCTCGCGCGAAGAATGAAACAGATAAGTTCGTCCCTGGCCTACTTCCCGCGGCGAAGACATTTCTCGCCGGGGCGAAGCTCTTCAAAAGTTCTGAAATTTAGAACTGCCACTCTGCTTGCTTCTTCGTTCGATTCTCGATTCTCGCTCTTTTCCTGGGAACAAGCCTCATCGTGCTTTGCCTGCTCCGGAACTCTCCTATCTTCTGAGATCTGCTAATTTCTGAGTCAAAACTATCCATTTTTTCTTTATTTGCTCAAAAGTCCATTTTAACCTGAAACACAGAAGCAAAGAATTAAGCACCAATTCAGGTAAAATGCCTAAAAAGTACCTGAAATCCGACAAAAAGATCAATAAAAACTGTATAATTACGGATTATCAACTACCCCCAAACTAAAGAATGCTCGTCCCCGAGCTACAGTACACAACTAACAACAAGACAACAAACAAAAATAAAACATGAAAACACCACTAACAAAACTGAAAAACAAACCAACAAAACTCAACTCCATAGTGAATTGCTAGAAATTGCACATGACTCACAAATTGTTGAAAATTATTATCAGGAAATGTTCGACACTCCAAGAAGTTAAGCTACATCGACTGTCTTCCTCAATCAGTTCACCAAGTAGGTGATCCCCACTTCAATCACATTCCAACTTCCCGCTGGAAAAATTATCTTCCCCACCTTCATCAAAACCCGACCCGCTTTGTTTGAATGATATCTGTGTTTCATCTTGTTTTCTTAATTAAGATTTAATTCTTTGTTTAAGTTCATGTTGTTTTTCATTCATTTGCTCCCACCAATCCAAAGATTTCGATTGCTTCAACTTGATAACGTTAGGAAACTTAGTGCTTTGCTAACAGTCCTCGTGGGAACGATATGCTACCCATCACTTTATTACTTGAGCACTAGTGCACTTGCTAGTTTTGCATGTTGTAAGAAACACGCATCAAGTTTTTGGCGCCGTTGTCGGGGACTGTTTTTAATTAACATTGAGTTTTCTTTAAGTTCTAGATTGAAGTTTTAATTTTTGTTTTTTTTTCATTAGAGTTGCAATCTCACTTTTCTTTCACTTGTGTTCGTTCGAGCAGACGTCAACCAGTGGTTCCTGTTGACCTTGAGCTTGAGAGGACTGTAAGAAGACTTAACGAGAAGAAGAGAAAGAGATAATCCTACTGCATAACGGAAGAAGTTGTTGTTGAAATGGATGACAAGAAAACAGACACTGAGGGAATTTTCAGTTCACACAGTGAATGGAAGTGGGTCAAGTATACTAGACCTACAGTACAAGCAAACACTTCGAGATCAAACCGGCAATCATCCAGATGATCCAGCAGTCGGTTAGATTCAACGTGATTTGAAGGAGGATCCGAATCAGCACATTGCAAATTTCCTGGAAATTTGCAACACCTTCAAGTCAAATGGAATGTCGGATGATGCTATTAGACTGTGTTTATTCCCATTCTCAGTGGAGATAAAGCAAAGGGGTGGTTAATGGCATTACCACCGGGAACAATAACAACAGGATGATCTAGCACAGAAATTCCTGACCAGTTCTTTCCTCCAGCGAAGTCAGCGAAATTGAGAAATGATATCAATCATTTCTACAAGATGATGCCGAGTCGTTGTAGCAGGCTTGGGAGAGATACAAGGAATTAATGAGGAAGTGCCCACATCATGGTTTCCAGTTTGGCTTCAAGTCCAACATTCTATAATGGGTTGATGGGTAACGTGCAAACCATGGTGGATGCAGCTTCAGGAGGGGCCTTGCAGAATAAGACACCAGAGGAAGCGTATGAGTGTTTGAGTTTTTGGCAAGCAACATTATCAAAGACCAAATGAGAGAGCCAACAGGAAATCTTCGGGTCTTCATGAAGTTGATGCTTCACAGCCATCTAAGCCCACTCACCGCACTTCAAAAACAGTTGGGAACTATGCAGTAAATTCTATACAAGCACCTCAACTAACATGTGAATTTTGTGCAGGAAACCATTGAGCAGCGAGTGTCAAGTTGGAACATATTTGCACCGTCATCTTCATCAACGGAGCAAGTAAACTCTTGGCAGGAAAAAGACACCCGAACAACCCGTTCTCCAACACATACAACCCAGGTGGAGATCATCCAAATCTGGCTTGGGGATCAGAACCACAAGGTAACCAATGGAACCAGAGACAAGTTCCAAATACCCGCCAGGTGACCAATCAACCGGGAGATCAAAGAGTCGAAGTTGGGGATATGTTAGGTAAATTCATGCAAGAGACTACAGGGTTCATGAATGAGACGAGACAAACTTAGAAACCAAGGGCGTCCATTCGGAATTGAGGTGCATGGGCCAATTGGCCGACTGAATGATAGACCACAGGGTTCTCTACTCAGCAGCAATACAGTAACCACCCCCGTGGCAAGTAAATGCAACTCGTTGAGAAGTGGGAGAGTTTTTACAAGAGGTGAGGGACTCAAGGACAGAAAACTTCATCAAAGAAAAATGAAGATTCTGATGATGAAATTGATGAAGGAATTGAAGCTGAAAAGAAACCACCCAGCCTGAAGAAAGATGAGCAGAAGCAGGAACAAAAGAAAGAGAAATTGCCATTCCCCGAAATTCCACCAGAGTTGGCACATCACACTCCACCTATACCATTTCCTCAAAGACTCAAAAAAGAGATCAGGATAAGCAGTTTATTAAATTTCTTGATGTGTTAAAAAACTGCATATTAACATTCTTTTCAGATGCATTACAATATGCCGAGCTACGCGAAGTTCCTGAAAGAAATTTTATCGAATAAGAGGAAGCTGGAAGAAGAGGAACGGTGATGCTTCCGAAGAGTGCAGTGCTATTCTCCAGAAGAAGCTGCCCCGAAACTTAAAGATCCAGAGAGTTTTACTATTCCTTGCACTATAGGATTTAACTTTTGATCGAGTTCTATGTGACCTAGGTGCTAGCATTAACCTTATGCCTTTTTCTGTGTTCAGGAAATTAGGATTGGTAAAGTTAGCCGACACCACATGCTTGCAACTTGCAGATCTCAATAAAGCTCCAAGGGGTATAGTGGAGGATGTGTTGATTAAGGGGGACAATTTTATTTTTCTGCGGATTTCTTTGTGTTGGATTGGAAGAAGACAAAGAAATTCCTCTTATCTTGGGACGACCATTCCTAGCCATCGGAAGAGTATTAATCGATGTTCAAGAAGGGAAGCTGATCATGAGGATGCAAGACAAAGAATAACTTTAATGTCCTTGGTCAATGAAAGCTCCACTTGAACAAGAATCTGTTTAAAATCGATGTGGTAAATCAGTCAAGAGTTGAGCCCTGCCAACTGAATAATCTTAAGGTGGAAATTAAGAACTCATTGTTGAACCGAATGTTTGGCAGTTGAGGACCATGCGGAAAGGTTGCACAAAAGTCCAAGACAAGCCACAGTCGAGTTTGAGTACACATAAGGAACAGATCTCTGGGATAGAAAAGGGTGAAGTTAGCAAAGAAAATGGAAGGCGGCGGAGAGAGAGTCGAACTACCAAAGTTATGACCAAGGGCTGGAAATGGGTAGTGAAACTTGCAACAAAGCCAATGTTTAAAAGATCATCAACAAATTAAGTTCCGGTACAATGGAAATTTCCGGGATGTATGTTTTGGACAGTCCGGGTTGAGTGAGAATTGAGAGTCGAGCTTTCGACTATAAACAAGCGCTTCTTGAGGCAACCCAAGTGTTTTTAACTTTTTGGATTTAATTTTTGTTGTTCAATTTATCTTATTCATTATGAGTTTGTCTAAAATTTGATGTTTTTATTGTTTTTGGGTGTTTCAGTGAAGTCTTGAGCCAAAGGAAGGTTAAAAATTTCCAGACTTCGCTAGGGCGAGAAAGTTTCTTCGCCGCGGCGAAGGGACATGAAGACCAGGTAAGCTCCTGGACATTTTCGCCTTGCGAAGAAAGTGTCCGCCACGGCGAAGAAGTGAAATTTTTTTGGAAAATTTGACTAAGGCATTTCGGCGCGGCCAAGAAATTTTCTTCGCCGAGGCGAAGTTAGCCTTGTACTCTAGGGAAGTTTAGCCCCGGCGAAGAATTTTTCTTCGCCGCGGCGAAACCTGGAATTTTTAGGGTTCATGAACGATGAACTCGTCGGGGCGAAGATCCTTCTTCGCCGCGCGAGACCGGAAAATTGATTAGGTTTATGCATGATGAACTTCGCCGCAGCGACGAGCTTTTTTTAAATATCAACTTTTCTTCTTCATTCTTCACGCCGCCTTGCATTTGAGTTGAGAAAAATTTTTCAACTTTCAATCTTCACTTCTATTTTGCTTTTCCAACAAAAACTATCACTCTCAACATTCCTAAACCACCAAACAACCCGTATCAAATACAATTTCACAAAAAATTTTGGATCGAAAATTTGGGCCTTTCTTATTTGGGTCGTTTCTTTTCAATTGGTGGTGCAAACTCTTTAATATCAGTAAGATCCGAAAACCCAAGCTTATTTCGGAAAATTTAAGTCTATAATCATAGATCTAAGAATTGTGTTAACTTTGACTTGAGAATTTTGGTTTGTTTGAATTGTATTTTGATTAATGTGAGAAGTTTGTGAACCAATTGATTGTTAGAAGTGTGGGTGTTGACTTTTGGAGTGTTGTGTTGAATTAAAAACTTGTAGTTTGGGGTTGCATTGCAAATTTTTGGAAGTGTGGGTTGTTTTTGCAGGTTTGACGTGGCTGTGTCTTTGTAGGTCTAATTTCTTGGGGTTAATATTTTGATTGAATTTCAGTGGATCAATGGCTCTGAAAATTAGCTAAAGCAAGGGGAAGAATGTTGACAATCATTTGTGAACGAGGCAGCCGTAAACGTTTGAAGAGGTGATCAATGAAAGGATAAGGGTTTTATCCCGTCGTGTTGACCGCACCACAATCTGTGACTGGAGTAGAGGGAGACGCTGGGACATGTTCTGCTGCTCCTGAAGTTATGGCTATAGAACCATTGTGGAGAGAGTTCTATGCCACCTCCCGGAATCTCATGAAGATACTGTGTTTGTCAGGGGAGGATGTGTAATTTACGGCAAGGGATATCAACAACTTCATAACTTGCCCAATTTTCAATGATCAGTATGTGGATTCAAAAGATCAACCTTTGATGATGATTATCCTGCCGGTCATTGCGAAACCTGGGGCAGCGTGGGAAGTGTCTAGGAAACAAAAGAACACTCAAAGGAACGCAGTTGACACATGGCTCGGCTTCAGTACTTTGTCTGTGCTAAATTAATGCCGGAGTCACACTACAGCACAGTGACTCATGAGAAGGCAATGCTGCTCTACTCTATTGCCACAGGAAAGAGTATGGATGGTGGAGACATCTCAATAGTATCAAGCTAGCATCCAAAAGGGGCGAGCGAGTTACTGTTTCCCGATCTCATCACAGCTATGTGCTTAAACCGAATCAGGTTCAAGATGATGAGCAGCGTATTCACCCTCCAATTCTGGATGGAGACTATTTCAAGAAACACCTTGATCGAACGGAAGCTGCCCAACCAAGAGCAGGGCGAAGGTAGAGAACAAGCTTTGCCCATCATCCAGCTCGAAGTTTCACAAAAACAGATGATCGAGAAATGATGGGCATGATGAAATATATGAAGAGACGTCAGACTGGATGATGGAGCGGACTGCAAAGATGCATTAGCTACTGACAATATCTTCCAGAGCTAAGGTTGACACTTCAGCGTACCAATGGGTTGATTGGGACTCGGATGAGTGGATGGGCTCAGAGGAGAAGAGGAAGATGAGAGGAAGAAGAGGAACAAGACTGAACCGGAGCACCTGTTTATGTTTTGTTTTGTTTAATTGTTTCATTTAATTTTTGCCCAGTTTAAACTTAAACTCATTTTATTTGGTTTGGTTTTTGGTTATTTTGTAGTTGTTAGTTGTGTTTAATTAGTATTGTTAAGGGCGGATTGGTTGTTACTTTATTTAGTGTGTTGTTCTAATGAGACCCCTTTGTGTTTTTTATTTTGTTTTGTTTGTCAGATTTTGGATGATAAAGTCCGAAAACGGGGTGATCATTGTGGAGCAACAATTCATGAATTAACCAGGAGCATTCTCGTACCTTTATAGTTTCTTTTCTTTTGTTTTCTTTGTTTTCTCTATCCTGATTTGTGCATAATGGAACATTGGGGACAATGTCATATTTAGTTTGGGGTAGGAATAGATTTGGTTTAAGGGTATTGCTGGAAACCAGTAACTGCCTTAAAACTGCCTAGCAGTACTTGGCAACCTCGGGTTAACACGCCGCGTACACCTTAAACTGTAAAATCTATTTAAGGGTAATTGCTGGAAACCAGTAACTGCCTTAAAAACTCCTAGCAGTACTGGCGACCTCGGTTAACAACGCCGCATACACCTTAATGAAAAAAAAAAAATTTAGTTTGTTGTATTTTTCTTTTGGTGTTTTGTTTTGCCGATGATGAGTTGTATAAATCAATGATGGAATAAGATTGTTGAATTTTTATTGTTGAGAAATGTTAAGCATTGCTTCAAGTTTATGTTTATTGACTGGATTTTGATTGAGGTTTGTTGAGTGGTTCAACACGATTTTCATTTTTTTCGACATGCTTAGATTCATTTTATGCGATTAGGTAAAGTCTTATAATGTTGGTGGACTCTAGACCTAGTTGAGAAATGCTTGAGGCGAAATTTAGGATTAGACATGGTTGAGGAAATGATTTAGGCATTTTTTCGAACTTTGAGCCTTTCTGCCAACCCATGTTGAAATTATCCCTAGTCACCCATTTGAGCCATATGACTTTGCTTTATTTTCTTGGAAAACAACAGATTTGTAAATTCCTTTTACCCTAAACACTCTATCATACCTTTAGGAGAATTCGGTCCTAGTGCAAAACAAAGAACGAACGAGTGTACAAATGAGTAAAAAGAGTATTTGGGGTTAGAGAAAAAAATGAAGAAGAGACCAAAAAGAATGATGTGGGGTTGAGAGAAAAGAATAAACACAAGGAGGTAGTCACCCCAATTCATTCTATTGATTGTGTTAAAAAAAAAAAAAAAAAAATTGAACCAATGCTGCCTAGTTTAAGGGTATACCGTGGAAACCAAACCCGCCTTAAAAACTGCCTAGCAGTATTTGGCAACCTCGGGTTTAACAACGCCACGTACACCTTACCGAGTCTCCCCTGCATTTATGGTATCCAAAGTTTTTAGGATACGCGTTTGAAGGCTGTGAACTAGTGGACATGTCGATTGGTGTTGAGAAAGTGTGGTTTCGATGTGATTTTAGTTTTGCTTTAGGACAACCGTTCTCTTACTTGTTTTCCTATCCTTTTATTGGAGCCCATGACACGAGCCTAACGTTACAAGCTTTTAAAGACCTTTTGATTCTCATCTGTGTTAGTCCTCATTAGTGGAGAGTAGTTCGATATTTAGGTTATGGAGTCTGCCACCATTTGATAAACTTTACAATTTTTGCATAAAATATCCGGAAGTTGAATGTGGATTGAAGTGGGGATCACCTACTTGGTGAACCGTTGAGGAAGACAGTCGATGTAGCTTAACTTCTTGGAGTGTCGAACTTTCCTGCTAAATTTTCAAAAATTTGTGAGTCAGGTGCAATTTCTAGGCAATTCACTGTGGGAGTTGAGTTTTGTTGGTTTTGTTTTGCAGTTTTGTTATGTGTTGTTTTCATGTTTTTGTTTTTGTTTGTTGTCTTGTTTTCATTAGTTGTGTACTGTATGCTCGGGGACGAGCATCTCTTTAGTTTGGGGGTATTGATAATCCGTAAATTATACAATTTTATTTGATCTTTTTGTCGGATTTCAGGTACTTTCTAGTGCATTTTTACCTGAATTGGTGCTTAATTCTTTACTTCTCGTGTTTCAGCTTAAAATGGACTTTTTGAGCAAATAAAGACAAAATTGGATAGTTTTGACTCAGAAATTAGCGGATCTGCAAGATAGGAGAGTTCCGGAGCAGGACAAAGCACGATGAAGCTTATTCCCAAGGAAGAGAGCCGAGAATCGAAGAATCGAACGAAGAAGCAAGCAGAGTGGCAGTTCTGTAAATTTCAGAA
Source organism: Pistacia vera (assembly GCF_008641045.1). Lineage (NCBI taxonomy): Eukaryota > Viridiplantae > Streptophyta > Magnoliopsida > Sapindales > Anacardiaceae > Pistacia > Pistacia vera. Next base: position 19,132 of record NW_022196673.1, on the reverse strand, counting down.
CTTTTGAAGGAGCTTCGCCGCGCGAAGTAGGCCAGGACGAACTTATCTGTTTCATTCTTCCGCCGCGGCGAAGTCAACTTATTCAGTTTTGTAAACCACAGTTTCGTGTGTGCGTGTTTTTGGCTGGGTTTTTGGACTAAGTATAAAAGGATACTAGTGCTTTTGCCGAGGGATCTTGAGTTTTTTGAGTTAGCCGTTTTTAACACTTTTCTTAGAGTAAGCTGGGAGTTTTCGGATTGTTTAAGGGTGAAGATTCAGATTTTGACTAGAAGATTTATCTTTTGGGGAGATTTCTTATCTTTCATCTCTATTCATTATGTTAACTTGTTTGTTTCATTTTCGTTTTTGTAGTATTAATTTAGCTATGAACTAATCTTTTATGGTTAGGGTTTGATTGTAGTTTGGATTTTAATGGTTAAGTATTTGATTGTGTTATTTCCATGTGAATAAGCTTTGGTTGTGTGTTACTCTGAATTTGAATGCTGTATGTTGGAACATGATGATTGAGAAATAATTATGTTAGGCTTCTTGGGTAATCACCATATAGTATTGATGCTAGAGATAGATTCAAGAATTAATGAAATCAATTTAGGATTCTTGTGCTTAGAATTCAAAATTATTAACCTCAATTTGTTGGGTGCGGAATGTTAATAAGGATGAAAGGAAACATAGCCCAGAGGGTATGTTTAACATTTTAGTGAATTCGATTTACAACCATGCGCATGAATGTGAATATAGTGAAATTTTTAGGTTTAACCCATAAAATCCAAACTACAATCAAACCCTAACCCATGAAGATTAGTTCATAGCTATTAATACTACAAAACGAAAATAGAAACACAACAAGTTAACATAATGAAACTGAGATGAAAGATAAGAAATCTCCCAAAAGATGAATCTTTCTAGTCAAATCTGAATCTTCACCCTTAAACAATCCGAAAAACTCCCAGATTTACTCTAAGAAAAATAGTAAAAACAGCTGACCAAAAGCTCCAGATCCCCTCGCAAAAGCACTAGTTTCTTTTATACTTAGTCCAAAAACCCACCAAAAACACGCACACACGAAACTGTGCGTTTACAAAACTGAATAAGTGACTATCGTCGCGCGAAGATGAACAGATAAGTTCGTCCTGGCCTACTTCGCCGCGGCGAAGACATTTTCTTCGCCGGGGCGAAGCTCCTTCAAAAGTTCTGAAATTTACAAACTCCACTCTGCTTGCTTCTTCGTCGATTCTTCGATTCTCGGCTCTTTTCCTTGGAGACAAGCTTCATCGTGCTTTGTCCTGCTCCGGAACTCTCCTATCTTCTGAGATCCACTAATTTCTGAGTCAAAACTATCCAATTTTGTCTTATTGCTCAAAAATCCATTTTAACCTGAAACACGAGAAGTAAAGAATTAGCACCAATTCAGGTAAAATGCACTAAAAAGTACCTGAAATCCGACAAAAAGATCAAATAAAAACTGTATAATTACGGATTATCAACTACCCCCAAACTAAAGAGATGCTCGTCCCCGAGCAACAGTACACAACTAACGAAAACAACAACAAACAAAAACAAAACATGAAAACACACATACAAAACTGAAAAACAAAACCAACAAAACTCAACTCCCATAGAATTGCCTAGAAATTGTACATACTCACAAATTTTTGAAAAATTATTATCAGGAAATGTTCGACACTCCAGAAGTTATAAGCTACATCGACTTCTTCCTCAATCGTTCACCAGTAGGTGATCCCCACTTCAATCCACATTCCAACTTCCCGCTGGAAAAATTATCTTCCCCACCTTCATCAAACCCTACCCGCTTTTGTTGAATTGATATTCTGTTTTCATCTTGTTTTCTTAATTAAGATTTAATTCTTTGTTTAAGTTCATTGTTGTTTTTCATTACATTTTCTCCCACCAATCTAAAGATTTCGATTGCTTCAACTTGATACGTTAGGAAACTTAGTGCTTTGCTAACGTCTCGTGGGAACGATATCCTACCCTCACTTTATTACTTGAGCGACTAGTGCACTGCTGTTTTGCATGTTGTAAGAAACACGCATCAGTATGACCTTGTCTCAACTCCATTAATAGATAAGAACTACTTGTCTTGGAGTCGTTCGATGAAACTGCATTAGGAGCCAAGTGAAGTTAGGGTTTATTAATGGACAATGTAAGATGCCTGATGAAAGTTCTCCAATGTTTATCAATGGGGAGGGTAGATTGCATGGTTACTTCTTGGATTTTGAATTCAATTTCGCGGAGTAGTTGAAGCTTCCTTGTATACAACCTCTGCAAAAGATTGTGGAAGAATTGGAAGAAAGGTTTGGTGAATGTAATGGACCTTTGTTATATCAAATCCAAAGGGATATTAGTTCAATTAATCAGGGAAATATGCCAGTAGTACATACTACAAAAACTGAAGAAGTTATGGGATGAATTGACATGTTTGATGCCTATAGCACATGTGTTGTGGAGCAGCTAAATCGTGTGCAGAAAATACTTCTTTTATCGTTTGATGCAGTTCTTATGGGATTAATGATAGCTTTGATCATGTTCGAAATCAGATTCTGGTCATGGATCCCTTACCCACTATTAACAAGGCATACTCAATGATCTTGCAAGTTGAAAACCAGAGAGAGGTATGTACATGTCATTTGCAGATAATCTTGAAAATAATGCTATGTTTGCAAATCACATGGTGTTAGACAGGATACAAGAGGAAGGACTACGTTAAGAAGTCAGAGAGACATTGTGATTTTTGCAATAACAATGGCATACGAGGAGACATGTTTTAAGCTTCATGGTTATCCTGACTGGTACAAAGTTTGAAGGAACAAAGGGAAAGACTCACACACAAGAGTTATGCAAATATGACTGATACACCTCTGGAAGCTGGAAAGGAACTTGGCAATACTAGAACTGAGTGGAACAACAATATCAAATTAATCCAACAAAGTTGGCCAAGCTTATGAAAGGAAAGGCAACAGCTGATGGCTCTACAATTGATTTTGCTCATTTCGCTGACTTTGCAGATATTGGTCTAACACAAGCATTAAGTTCAATTGAATTTTAAGTTTAGGATCTTGGATTATAGATACGGAGCCTCGAGTCATATGTGTAATGACTTGCCTTGTTTAACACCTTAATTCATTCATAAACCCACACCTGTAACTTACCTGATGGTCAATAATTTTGCAACACATGGAAAAGTCCTTTTGCACAAGCCTTAACACTTATTGAGGTTTTACATATTCCAAATTTTAAGTTTACTTACTTTCAGTAAATAAACTTTCTGAGTCCGCACTCTCAAGTTTGTTTTTTACCCTACTCACTGTATCTTACAAGACCTCAGACTGAGGCAGTATTGGCAGTTGGCAAGTTAGTGGGAAGATTATACATTCTAGATAAATTCTCTTTTAGACCAGAAACTATTAAAACTTTTTCTCCACTTGTATCTAGGTCTGAATTACCTGTCAGTACACATGCTTGTACACCTTCTGTTTTGTCACTAATAATGTACCATCATCAACTTTATGGCATCAAAGATTAGGCCATCCATCACATGATATTCTTATAAAGTTTTGTTGTCAAACATTCTGATCTAGCAACTTTTATTTGTGATGTATGTCCACTGTCAAAACAGCATTGATTACCTTTCCATCTTAGCACAACTTACTCTCTCAGCTTTTGAATTGATTCATATTGATATTTGGGGACTTATAGAGTAGCCCCACTTACAGGGGCACATTATGTTTTAACTATAGTTGATGATTTCAGTAGAGCTACTTGAACTTTTCTTTTAAGTCGTAGAGTCAAGTAGTACATACATTGACTCATTATTTAAATGATTAAAAATCAGTTCTCCCTGTCCATTAAAAGAATTCAAACTGATAATGGAACTGAATTTCTTAGTAAAGATTGTCAGAATCGTTTCCTGAACATGGCATCTTACATCAAAGATCATGCACTTATACACCCCAGCAAAATGGATTAGTTGAAAGGAAACATAAACATTTGCTTCAGTAGCTAAATCCCTTATGTTTCAATCAGCTCTCCCTAAACACTTTTGGGGAAGCCATATTCACAGCCACTTATATCATTAACAGATTGCCCCATCCTGTTCTCAAATGGAAAACCCCTTATGAAATACTTTTCCATAAACCTCCAATTACTTTTCCTCAGAACATTTGGATGCTTAGTTTGCTACTAACACTCATCCTCATAAGATAAGTTTACTCCTAGACTTATTGTGTTTTCCTAGGGTATAACAGTGGTCATAAAGCCTATAAAATGTTTGATATTCAGTCTAAAACAGTGTTATGTCTAGGGATGTCATTTTTCATGAGCATCCTTTCCTTTTAAACAAAATAGCCCTACATCAACAACTGTGTCTTTACCTCAGATTCCTATTACTGAAAATCATCACTATACCTCCTAATCACAGAATTACCTTCTCCCCTTTTGTCATCTTCATCACTTAACCCTCTCTATAGACTCTTCACCCTCACCATTATCCCTCTATCAACATGTAGTACCAGGACATCAAAACCACCTGCTCGGTTGGAAGATTTATCTCAATGTTCTTACTTGTCCTCAACTTCTACTGCCACTGTTGCTCATCTGGTGTCTCTTCACCACATACACCTCCCACATTTCCATATGTGCACATTACCATTTTTACTTCATCATATATGTCTTTCTTGGCAAATGTATCTAATGTCCAAGAGCCTGCTTCTTATAGTCAAGCTAGACTTAATGCTCAGTGGGTACAGGCCATGCAACATGAACTTCAGGCTTTAGAAGCAAATCATACATGGGAGTTAACCTCTTTACCTGCAGGAAAGAAAGCCATTGGTTCACGATGGGTTTATAAGATCAAACTTAATCAAGATGGTTCAGTTGATAGGTATAAAGCCCAATTAGTTGCCAAGGGTTACAACCAAGTAGAAGATGTTGACTACTTTGATTCTTTTTCTCCTGTAGCAAAATTAGTTACTGTACGATTTTTTCTTGTTATGGCTACTGCAAAATTCTGGCCTATTCATCAGCTTGACATTAATAATGCATTTTTGCATGGATATCTTAATGAAGAAGTGTATATGTTACCACCTGTTGGTTATGATACAGCTAGACCAAATCAGGTTTGTCATCTGAAACGATCTCTGTACAGTTTGAAACAGGCTTCCAGACAATGGAATAATGAGTTTACCTCTCAGCTGATTACTTATGGTTTTACTCAGTCTACTTATGATACTTGTTTGTTTGTTAAATCTACTGATTCTTCCTTTATTGCTCTTTTAGTATATGTTGACGATGTCATCATTACTGGTTCTTCTGAAACTGACATTCTTGCTGTGAAGAAGTTCCTTCATGATCAATTTACCATTAAAGATCTTGGATATGCCAAACATTTCCTTGGTCTTGAGATTGCTCCGTCCTCACAGGGTACTTACATATATCAAAGAAAATATGCTATGGATATTATTACAGATGCAAGCCTTTCTGGTGCCAAACCTGCTACAACTCCTTTACCTAAAGGCTTCAAGTTTTGTTCTACTGAGGATACTTTATTTGCTAATCCTGATCAATATCGCAGATTGGTTGGCAAACTTCTTTATCTTGGCTTCACCCGACCTGATCTTGCTTATGTAGTTTAGCAGCTCAGTCAACATGTTCAACGTCCCTGCACTCATCATTGGGAAGCTGCTGTTCATGTTCTTTGTTACTTGAAGGGTTGTCCTTCCAAAGGCTTGTTTTTCCCTGCAAACAGCTCTTTTTGTTTAGAAGCATTTTGTGATGCAGATTGGGCTTCTTGTCCAACTACCAGAAAGTCTTTAACTGGTTATTGTGTTTATCTTGGTTCTTCTCTCATCTCTTGGAAAACCAAGAAACAAACCACTGTCTCCAGATCTTCTGCTGAAACTGAATATCGCAGCCTTGCCTCTACTGTTTGTGAATTATAATGGATTTCCTATATTCTTCAGGACTTACATGTTCATCTTCACCTTCCTATTCCTCTCTGGTGCGATAATCAGGCTGCCCTCCATATCACTGCCAACCCTTTTTTCCATGAGCGCACCAAGCATCTCGAAATTGATTGTCATTTGGTTCGCAATCAATTTAAGGCTGGTTTTGTTCATCCTCAACATATTCCTTCCAAGCTACAGGTTGCCGACATTTTCACCAAATCCTTAACTGGTCCTTTGTTTCATCAATTTACTTCCAAGTTGGGGTTGTTGGATTTCCATCAAGTTCCAACTTGAGGGGGGGATGTACAAAATAAATTATTTTATTGTATAGTTGGTTACATTAGTTAGATGCTGAGCTGTAAAGCAGTTAATTTGTTAGATTAGTCAAGTTTTTAGTTAGCTATAGTTCCTTGTATATATACAGCGACTGTTACTTTACTCAATAACAGAATATACAACTTTACCAAATACCTTTACTCTGTAAAGCTTGCGTTACTCTGTTCAGTAATGTTTAGTCTTGTGTAGACTAACTTACAATTCAATTTCTAGATCCAACTATATGGGCTTGGGCTTGTCCCGTACCAAAAAGCTTCTTCTTCTAGTTATGTTATTGTCATAGCAATTGGCAAGCTTTCTTTTTGTGCTTATCTTACCCCTCAAAAAATTAAATTAATGAAATACCAAACTGGCCCTTAATCATATTTTTCACCTAAATGCCCAAAAACCCCTCTCCTAACATCATTTTCAACAAGCATAGAAAATTAAAATGTTCTCCGGCAATATGGACGATGTCATAACAAGACAATTATATATAAGAGGTTAAAGTTTAAAGTTTAGAAAATAAGGACAAAGAGAATAAATACATTTTAAGTGATGAAATTGATATATTATAAGTAAATTTACAATTACATTACACCTCGGATGGCCATGGTCCCTATTGATATGGATGTTGAATGCATCGATACTAGACATTATATATACCTAAATGTTTGACAATCATGTGGAGTCAATTGTCATTTTAAACGTACTTTTGTCGACACGTGTTAGTAACTTAGTATTACTTAGTTGAGGAAAAAAAAAAAAAAAAATCATATCAAGATTTTTTTTTCTTGAAAAAAAAACCTCTGAAATCCGTTTATTCTTTATTATTTTTCTTACTATAATTTTATAGGTGAATTAATCTAATTTTTGATACTCAAGTACTTGATACACATCGAAGCATTTATGGGACATGTCATAGTCTTTTTTATAATTTAAATTGTTTAATTAAATAGTGTTATGCATTTTCATATATATCATAATCTTTTATCGAATTATTTAGAGTTAATGTTTAATCCCCTTGAGATATGATATAATAACCAAAATTCCCTTGAGGTTTCTGAAATAACAAAAATCTTTCAATCATTAATGAATTGTTAGTGAACTGTTAAAAACCTTATTGTAAATATTATCAAATTGCCCTCTTATCATTTATTTTAACATCTAAAACTTAACAATAGAGAAATTTTTATTATTTCTGAAACCTCAAAGAGATTTTTGTTATGATACCAAAAGGGTTACTAAACCTTAGAGATGGTGTCAGAAGATTATTATGGAGTTTATGCATGTAGGAAATTATGATAACTGACCTACATGAAAGTCGATCAATACAACGATCGGTCGAATCTATGGTCAAAACCCTCCTTTTATCCCACACACACTTACACCCACACACTTTTTAACATCATCTAAAAGGGCAAGTGAAAATAAAACACATTAGGAATACAAATGAAAATGATATATGAGATCTGTTGCTATTCTTACCATTATCAGAATATTACTACCATTAACTCTATTATTTATTATAATGATGGTAGTTATGGACGAATTTGGTAGCACATGGCACATAAGAAATCCTATATAATTAAGTATGAAGCCATGCATGTGACAAATTAATTATCATCATTAGTTTAGTTGGACCACCTATGTAATTATAGAAATTTTGTATTCCATTTTTGTTTCCTTAATTTGGTTGTAGACTTCTCAAAGATGAATTGATCATGGTTATCTATATAGGTGCGCTCGATGGAAAAAAATTATTGTACTTATTGATAGAATTTGAGGTGGGTCTGACTCATCACCCAATAAAATCTCGTTGAATGAAATGATTACCCTCTCTTATAAACCAGTAGGCTTGAGTGTGCCTAATCGATGTGGGACTCTAACACCCCCTTTCACGGCCAAATCCATAGATTGGGTCATGCTTGCTATTTGAGATAGTTGCTAACTCTAACTCCTTACCCATTGGTCAAGCCCATATGTCGGGAGTTGCCAATATGACCATAGAAATCTGGCCATTTTCGACTAGATCTATGGCCATTTGACTGTTTTCGGCCATCAATATGGCTGTTTTATGGCCGAAAACAGCCATATTGGCAACTCCTGGTGACTCCCAACAATTTCTAGCAACTTCCGGCGACTCTAGGCAATGACCGGCAGTGGTGGTAGGTGACTTGTAGTAGCTTGGCGTAGGTGGGGGTGATTTTATTATAAATTAAAGTTTTATATAAGCTGAGGTGTTTTAGCTAAATCTGAAATGTTAGGGGTTAAAAAAAGTATTCAAAAATTAATTATAAAAATAATATTATATTAATATTTTAAAAAGAGGGCAATTTAGTAATTTAAATAACATATCCACCAATTTATTTCTTCCAACCAAACATGTTAATATAACATACTCACAAATTTATTCCAACTAAACAAACACATTTTTTCTAAAGATTCTCAGTAATCTTTAAGGTAATCTAACTTTTCATTAATATAACATTCCAAGTAATCCAACATTCGCTGAACCAAACGCACCTTGGGTTATGTGATTCTTGATTCAGAAGGTGGTATTTTAATATTATCGTGGTAATCCTACTTTTGTTCCAATTTTACCCTTACTTAATAAAAATTTCGGACACAAATGCCTACCTATTGATGTCAAATAACAATTAACTCAACTTGTTGAATGACTTTTTTAACCTCATTAATTAATTATTTGGACAAAAATGCCCCTCATTTAACAGAGAACTACACATATATAAAGTCCCTTTTAGAAACCTTAACCCATAATTAATTAATTATTAATTTATACCCATTAATCTTGTAAAGAGCATTTCAGTAAAATAATATGTAAATAATTTATAATTACTGTCAACCAAATAAATTAATTATTTATATAGCCCACACTAACCAAACACAATAATAATTTATACTTATTAATCTTTAGGGGGCGTTTGGTTGGGGGTTATGTGAGATTACTAGGGTTAAGTCATCTTATATTACTTGATTACCATGTTTGGTTGTTAAGTAATATAAGATACTGGTAATCTTCAAATACCAATAGTGGTTATTATTGGTAATATTGGAGGTAATCTGATTACCTCCATTTTCTTAGGTATTCTAAGATTACTAAAGTTATCTTTTTTTATTATAATTCTATCCCTTATTGATAACGTTTTAGGACAATAATGCCCTTATTTTTAAATTTATTTACATAAATATGGCTTTTACTATTTCACCCCAATTAATTGACTTTTTGGATAAAATTACCCTTGAATTTAAAACAAATTATAGCCCACCCAAGCTACCACCCCCACCTACCTACTGCCAGAAATGGCCATACGACGCACGGAGGCCATTTCCTGCCTTCCGTGTACCGTTAGGTTGCCAGTTGCCAACGACCGGCAGTGGCTGGGTTGGTGGGAGTGCTTTGTTGATTTTTCAAACTTTTATTATGAGGTTTTTTTGGCCAAGTTTTTAAATGTAGGGGGGTTATAATAATCAATATTAAAAAATAATATAATAATAATATTTAATTAGAGGACAATTTAGTAATTTAAATAATATACCCGTCAATTTGTTCCTCCCAATCAAACATATTAATATAACATACCCACTAATTAACCAAATATATTTTTCTAAATATTTCTAGTAATCTTCAAGGTAATCTAACTTTCTAGTAATCAAATATTTTTAATAATCTAATATTTCCTAAATTAAACACCCCCTTGAGATTATCTATCTTACTAGTAATCCTAATTTTTTAGCCATAAAACATTGTCGCAATCAAACGCAATCTTAGATTATTAAACCATCTTGTATAAGTTTTGAAAATCCTCGTGAGGGTCAGAGTTAACAAACAGGGGAGGACCCACGTTGGGCCTAATGGGGGCTGCTGACCCCACTGAGCCCAACGTGGCATTCAAATTTACATATATATTTTACATTTTAAAAAGCGTTGTAACTTAATTTTAGTTACTTTGACCCTCCAAATCATTGGAAAGATTTTTCCATAAAATAATTGTAAAATTTATTAATATATGTTCTTTAAAGAAAGTAAATGTTATATCTCATTTTTGTTTTCTTATTTTTATACATTTGGGCTTTAGACTGAAAAAAATTATATATATATATTTAATCTTAGATACACATGATAACTTATAAATAGTATTGATTTAAATTATTATTAAATCATATTAAAGAATCTAAAAATATATCATGAAATTGTTAAATATATTTAAAAAAATTAGGATGTTTTTTAATCTATTGAAAAAATATATAATGAATAATTAAATATTATACAATGATAATGAATATTTATGTTTAAATATTTTATTATTTTAGTGTTGCCCCACTCAGGTAATTGTCTGGGTCCGTCACGTTAATACAAATATTGAAATAAATTCAAAGTGAAAAAATTACACGATGAAGAAGGAATATAATATTATATATATATTATATATAATATATATATGTATATATATTATTCATCATTTCGATGATTATGGATAAATTTGGGACATTAGAAATCCTATATAATAAAGTCTAAGTGGGAGCCATGCATGTGACCAAGTAATTATCATCATTAATATTTGGACTAGTATATATTTCTAGACATTTCGTGTTTCATCTATCCTTCCTTATTTTGGTTTAAGGCTTCTCAAAGTTGAATTATTCATCATAGATAGATGCGTCTTCGCCTCTCCTACATAGTTTTGTCAACATCATATAGCAATTGAGAAATGTTAAAGTTTTATTTTTAGACGGCACGGACCAATTTGTAAAGTAAATTATATCAAATTAAAAAAATAATAATGATAAGACAAGTATATGAAAATTTTAATTAAAAAAAATGAGTGGGGTCATCAACCCTCACTTGCATCTACATGGTTGATGGTTCTATCCATCACCCATGCATGGAAATACATTATATTATAGTGTTAACGTGATGCTTCAAGTTAGTTTGTTGTACGTACAGCCAATCAACCATATAGTAAATAATTTTTTTTTTTTTTTTTTTTTTTTCTTGAGTATCATGAACTCTCTTTCTTCTAAACATAAACAAAGATCAAGAGAAAATGCAAAATACCATTGTAATAAGTATCTCATTATTCACCATAAAATCTGGTAAATTTATGTCAAGATAATTTAATGAAAATTTTTGAGTGGGGTCACCAGCCCCCTCTGATACCTTAATAGTTCCGTCCATTAAGTAGGTAGGCATGCATCATGCATGTGAATCATGATCCAATTGTCAACACTAGTTGTTTGACTAGACTGGTTTTTCAAGTGGTTGTCATTGTCTAATAATTAACTATTATTATATATTGATTTTCATCAACTAATACCAATTATAAATCATGATCCACTTTTTAAATAAAATATATTCCTTAATTTGGTTTAAGACTTCTCAAATATCAATTAATCTTTCATTCTTCTTCTTCCATCTTACCAAATTAATCCCTTTCTTTCTCTGTATCTCATGGAACAAATTCAAAACCTTAACAGTTCAAATCCATCAGTCGCCCTAATCGTCGGCGTCACCGGAATGGCCGGCTTCAGCTTAGCTCAAGCCTTAAATAACCACCACAATCACACATGGAAAATTCACGGTGTTGCCCGCCGTCCTCTGCCGAGCTGGTTCCCTCCTTCTCTCCTCCACAGCTTCATCAACTTCGACGCATTAAACTCCACAGACACTTTCGCAAAACTCTCCCCAATCTCCAGCGAAGTGACCCACGTCTTCTGGGTGGCCTTCCAGCTCTACGAAACGGAAGAACTCAACGTTGCCAAGAACTCCGCAATGCTCAGAAACGTACTCGACGTGCTCACAAAAGCCTCTCCTTCTCGCCTGCGTCACGTGACTTTGCAAACGGGGACGAAACACTACATGGGTCCGATATTGACCCGTCGTTGGCAGGGAAACTCGTGCGCCATGAGCCGCCGTTTGTGGAGGACTCGCCGCGCCTTCCATATCCGAACTTTTACTACGCTTTGGAAGACCTTGTGGCTTCGTATTCACCAGCTTTAACGTTCTCTGTGCATCGTTCTTCTATTATTATTGGAGCTTCTTCAAGAAGTGTGTACATTAAAAATTTGAAGACGTTTAAGAATTTTCTTATTGATAACATAGTTTGCTAATTTTTTTATATCCAGGCACTCGATACACATGGGAGCACTTCTGTGATATGACTGACGCAAGTGTCTTGGCACAACAACAAATATGGGCAGCTTTGTCTGATAAGGCTAAGAATCAAGCATTCAATTGCACTAATGGAGATGTTTTTACATGGAAAAGCTTATGGAAAGTGTTGTGTGAAGTGTTTGAGGTTGAGTTTGTAGAGTTCGATGATGAAATTGCAAAAGGGTTTGATTTGGTGGAGATGATGAAGGAGAAGGGAGGAGTTTGGGATGAGATTGTGGAGAAACATGGGCTTTACAAGACTAAATTGGAGGAGATAACTTGCTTTGATGCTCTAAAAATTGCGATGAATTTTGATTTTCAACATGTTTGTAGCATGAATAAGAGTAGAGAATTTGGGTTTCATGGCTTTGCTGATACATTCAAGAATATTAGAATGTGGGTGGAGAGACTGAGAGACATGAAAATGAGAACCGTGAAGAAGATAATATTATTTTGGTGCTATTAATACGAGAGTTGTTGTATGTACTTTTTTAATAGAACATCAAAAGTATATACTTTTTTAAGTGAAATGATTATTATAAATCAAAAAATAAGATTTTTTAAAACATCAATCAAATTACAATTCAGAAATGATTTTTTTATTATTATTTAACTAATGGTAGGTTATTATAATTTTTTGGGGTCAAAAGTATATTATTATTTGTTTTTTCTAAACTGTAATATTGTTTGTAGATTTCTTTTTTTCCTTTCGATTTTTTTTTGTATTTTTTTCATTGAGTGAAGTGTAATCTATTGAGTTTATAACGTGTCAATGGAATTATATTAGGAATTATTATTATTATTATTTTTAATTTAAACTTTGAATAAGGTGTTGTGGAGTGTATATTGTGTAAGGGTGAGCACGGTAGCGATAGAATCGGAACCGGGGGGTAAACCAGAACCTATTCGGAACCGGTACTATGCGGGTAGGTTCCGGTTCTGATTCTTGTGGGTTAGGAACCGGAACAAAACCGAAACCTATAAAGGGTATCCTGTTTGGAACCTGTAAGGGTACCCGTTTGGAACCGTGTTTGAACCTGTTTAGAACCTATTTTGGAACCTGTTTGAAACCTATTTTAGAACTTGTTTTCGAACCTGTTTGGAACCTATTTGGAACCTGGACTACAATAAATATTTGTGAAATGTGAATAATAGAGGGTTTCTATTATTTTACATATAAAAAAATTTAAAATATAAAAAGTTAATTTTTAGAATAACCTAATTAAATAATTATACGAATACATTATACTTATTACATATAAATTACACCATATTAAAGCTTTAATATTTATAATACTTAATATAAAGTTTTGATTAATTAAGTGAATAATTAGAATTATGATCAATTAAAAGTGTTTTACATTTTTAATGTTATTAAGAATATTTTTGAATAAAATAGTATATTTGATTGAGTATAATATATTTAGTTATTTACTTCAATTATCAAGTTCTAAGTATATCTATAATAAATTAGTAATTAATTAATTATATATGATAAATGGATAAACATTATAAATTTTTTACTAATTAAATATCATACTTAATCAATTATACATTACATTATAGTTAAATGTTCTTAATTATTTAATTTTATAATATTACTTATTGATTTATAGTATATTAATTATAGCATTACATTAATTGATTACTACTTTTAATTGACTTATAAGTTATAACATTATTATATTATTTAATTAAATAATTAGAAATAATTAAATTAGCATTACATTATAGATTTATAGTATAATTATTTAGTCAATTATAACATTTTATTATAAAATTATACAAACTTAATTAAATGATTAAAATTTAATTAATTTATATTCCTTAAAAATTTATATATATGACTTAATAGTTAATTCACTATAACATTACATTATAGTATGATTATATAATTAATTATAACATTACATAATTAAATGATTACTTAATTGATTATGACATTATATTATAAATTACTAATTACTAATTTACTACATAAACATTAGCATAATACTTAATTAAATGATTAAAATTTAATTAATTACACATTACATTATAAATTTATAGTACGATTGTAATTAATTGTAACATTACATTATAATTAAATGATTACTTAATTAGTTATAATATTCTATTATAAATAAATAAATTATAATATTATATTAAGACTTATAGTATGATTACTTAATTCATTGTAACATTTCCATATTTCATTATAGTATGATTAGTTGATTACATATTAATATTATACCATTACATAATTAGATGAGTATTTAATTGATTATGACATTATATTATAAACATTAATTATAACATTATTACATTATATTATATTATGATCACTTAATTAATTATAGTATTACATAGTTAAATGATTCTTATTAGTATAATTTATAACATCACTTATAAACATTAGTAATTTATATATTATTACATTATTTAATTAACGATTAAAATTTAATTAATTATAACATTACCTTATATATTTATAATATGATTACTTAATTAAATGATTAAATTTAATTATTATAAATAACATTAAGATCTATAATCTGATTACTTAATTCACTATAACTTACATTATAGTATGATCAACATAATTATAACATTACATAATTAAATGTTACTTAATTGATTATGAGTTATGATATTATGTTTTAAACATTAGTAATTACTAATTTACTACATAAACTTAGCACATACTTAATAAATGTTAAAATTAATTATTTATTACCTATAAACATTTCATTATAACATAATTAAGCATTACATCATAGTTAAATAATTACTTAATTAAATTATAATATTATTATATTAAATTAATTATGATCCTTACTTAATTATGGCATTCATAGTTAAATGATCATAATTAGTTATGAATTTTAACATTACATCATAAACATTAGTAATTTACTATATTATTACATTATTTAATTAAACGATTAAAAATTTAATTAATTATAACATACCTTATATATTTATAATATGATTATTTAATCAATTCTAACATTCCATTATAATCATTAGATATTAATTAAATGATTTGAAATTAATTAATTATAATATTAAATTTAGATTATAATATGATTACTTAATTTATTATAACATTGCATTATACTATATAGTATGATCATATAATAATATAACATTACATAATTAAATGATTACTTAATTGATTATGACATTATATTAAACATTAGTAATAATTTACTATTTACACATCTTAATTAATGTTGAATTTTATTAATTATAACATTACATTATAAATTTATGGTATGATTACTTAATTAATTAAACATTCTATTATAATAATTTAAAATACTTAATTAAATTATTAAAAATTTAATTATTATAATATTTCATTTAATTAAACCCTAAACCCAATATAGTATATTTGTTGGGGGTGTATTTGTAAACTTTTAAAGGTATTTTTGTCATTTTTTAAACTATAGGGGGTAATTGATTTTTTAGGGTACCCCGAAAAGGAACCAAAACCTGCATTTTAGGTTCCGGCTCCTTGAATTGAAGACCTGCACTGTGCGGTTTCCGGTTCCGGTTCCGATTCCTTCTTTTGGGAACCTGCACTGTGCGTTTTCGTTCCGGTTTCCCCGGAAATGGAGGGTACCCGGAACCGTCCCCCCTATTACTGTGGGGCAAACTATAGCCTCACAAAACATTATTTGTGACCTATATATATGGCGGTCCAAAATATCGCATATCGTGAGGGTTTTAAAACACAAACACCCTTTCAAGTTTAGTAGACTCTCAGTTTAAACATGTGGCATTACATGCTTAACGTTATAATATTTTCATCCAAAAGATAATTGTCGCTAGCTTAATCTATTATCTCACACAGAACATCTACAAAAGACACAAATACCCTTTTGTTTTATATGATTATAAATAAAATAAAATAATAATAATGAGATATAATGATAAAAAATCAGAGAAATATATTTTCATAAAAATGTTATCTTTTATCCAAAAAAAATCATTTAATTAGAGAAAAATATTTATAGCTATAATATTTTTAAACGACATATTCATTACAAATAATAATTTAGAAGATGCATATTATAAATTAAGAAAATAAGATAAAAAAACTGTTAAACAAATATATATTTATCTTTATTTGATTAATTATTCTTTACTATTTGGTTCCTCTTATTAATTGTATATCATGTGACCAAAAAAAAAAAAAAAACCACATTTTTTTTTTATATCAAATTAATTTTCAGTGTATTTCTAACTTTACCTCTCCATTTAATGGATTAGGTTAACAGCAGTATGTTTTGGATGAAAAAATCATTATATATAACGTTTTGAGTTAGTATGTCACGTGTTAAGTCTTTGAGTCATATACTACTTACACTAAACCTGAAGGGTGTTTATATTATAAGTAAATTTTTAAATATTTTGTTCCTTTAACGGATTAGGTTAACAGCAGTTATGTTTTGGATGGAAAAATCATTCTATTATAACGTTTGAGTTAGTATGTCACTTGTTTAAGTCTCTGAGTTCTATATCACTTACACTAAACCTGAAGGGTGTTTATACTATAAGTAAATTTTTAAATAGTTTGTTCAACGTAGGATTACCAGGTAGGTAGCCACGTAGTGGCTTGTGAGTTCAATTGAATCCACTAATTTTTCAAAAATTTTAGAAAAATATTAATAGTTTATAGATTTTATAAGTTTTACCTCACTTAACTTTATGTTGATCTCATAAAATAAATTATTAATTAATATTTTTTAAACTTTTCTCTTTTTTTTTTTTTTTTTTTGCTTTTATATTATATTTTTCCTTTGGTTTGATATTAAAAAAAGACTACTCCTTTATATTACAAGTTAAGATGATACTAATTTTATTTTTATTTTTTTATTTAAATTAATTGTTTTCTTTTAGCTTTCTTAATTAATGAAAGATTAAGAATTATGAGTTTTTGTTGAGTTTACTAAATGAATTTGAAATAATTCCTAGATTTTGATGTGAATTTTGATTTAATCTTGTTTATGTTGAGGTATGAGTTAATTAATTGTTATTTTTAGTTGGATTTGATAAATTGTTGTCAGTTATTGAGTTAATTTTGAATATGGTTTAAAGAATTGATGAAACCCTAAGTTGTAGAGATTTGGAGATTTGGTTTAATTTTGATATACTGGTTAATTTGCTTTATATTTAGAGTTAGATTTGATGAGTTTTCATTCGTTTATGAGTTGAATTTTATTGGGTTAATAGGAATTGTTTGAAAAACCTAAGGTATGAGTTGAATTTTGATAAATTTGTGTTGTTTTTTAATTGTAATTGCAAGTAAATTATATTTTTGATAATAATTTTTTTTTTTTTTTTTAAGTTATGAACAAGTTTTTAATCAAAAGAAAGTTTTCTAACGAGAACCATCAATTGAAGAAAACATAAGGCGTCACGATAGTGTTCACAATGAGCCTATAGAATCTAGTTCAAGATAAATATATGTTCAGCTTAACTTAAGTAGTCTTCCTACAGATCTTGAATTGAGGATTAAAATTTTAGAATATCATCCTAATGATAGAGACAAAATGAGAAAAACATACTTGCAAAAAGGACCTTGCCAACCACAAAATTATAATTTTAAAAATCGAGCAATTGGGAATTTAATGCATCGTTTTAATCTCATTTGGTTTAAAGAATATACAAATTGGTTGGAGTATAATGTAGAATGGGGGTGTTTTTGTTTGTGTTGTTATCTTTTTAGACATCAAATTAGCATTGATATTACCTGTTGCAAATACAAGTATTGAAAAAACATTTTTTATGATAAAGATCGTGAAAAATTGTCTACGAAATTGAATGGGAGATCAATTATTAAATGATTGTCTTATTACATATATTGAGAGAGAGAGAGATATTTGATGGAATTGTCAATGAAGCAATTATACAACGTTTTTAGAATATGAAAAATTGTCGAAAATAATTGTAGAATTGATAATTTAGTATATATAATTTTTAAAAGTACATATTTTATACTTATTACTTTAGTATATATTTTATTGTAAATTTATCAACTTTGATGTTTTAAATAACTGACTCAGAATCCTCAACAATATTGTTGCCGACACTTGGTACATACATGTTCAATAATGTAAATTCAATTATAATTTAGTATTTTTGTCAACATGTATTATTTTTGTCAATTAATCTACAATCTGATAGAAAGGTACCCGATACACATGGGAACATTTCTGCGACATGTCTGACGCACGTGTGTACTAGCCCAACAACACATATAGGAAGCTATAGAGTGTGATAAGGCGAAGAATCAAGCGTTTAATTGCACAAATGGAGATGTTTTTACATCGAAGAGATTATGGAAAGTGTTGTGTCAAGTGTTTGAAGTTGAATTTGTGGCGTTTGATGGTGAGATTGCAAAAGGGTTTGATGCGGGTGGAGATGATGAAGGAGAAGGGAGAACTTTGGGATGAAATTGTGGAGAAACATGGGCTTCTCAAGACCAAGTTGGAGGAGATAAGATGATCTGATGCTTTAAAAATTGTGTTGAGTTTTGATTTTCAACATGCTTGTGGCATGAATAAGAGTAGAGAATTTGGGTTTCACGGCTTTGTTGATACATTCAAAAATATTAGAATGTGGGTGGAGAGATTGAGAGACATGAAAATTACACAGTGAAGAAGATAAAATTATTTTGGTGCTATTAATA